>NW_004949123.1:557429-602875 GCF_000317375.1 Microtus ochrogaster | reverse complement strand
CCTCTCCTGCCCACATATCCCAGCTGTACCCACAGCTCCATCCCACCTGTATCTCCTCTCCTGCCCACATATCCCAGCTGTACCCACAGCTCCATCCCACCTGTATCTCCTCTCCTGCCCACATATCCCAGCTGTACCCCCTGCTCCATCACACCTAGATCACCTCTCCTGCCCATATATCCCAGCTGTACGCACGGCTCCATCCCACCTGTACTACCCCACTTGCTCGCCTCCCCTGCACCCCTACCTGTGCCAGACCATTTATACCACGTCACCAGTCCAGTCATAACCCCTCAGGCACTTCCATGTCCTTTATAAGCCACCCTATGCTCACACTGATTTCTCTTCCTCAATATTCTTCTCATCTCTGCTGTCCCGGGTCAACTGGCCAGCTTGAGGACTCCCTCCCTGGGCAGCATCCTGACCCTCTTGTCACAACTGTTCTGAACACCGAGTGCCCACTGTCCCAGCCATGTTTGCAATTTAGCATCTGTTGGTGGGATCAGTTTACCAATGTCCATCTCTCCAGTTAGACCATAAACTCCAAGGATGCTGGAACCCTGCCTCGTTCATTCTCCTTGGCTCCTACCTTGAGGAATGAAGAAGGAAAGAAAATTTGAATTGAAAAAGACTTTGGAAATAGCTCCACGCCACCCAAATGCTCTTATAGTTCAGCCTCCTGTGTAAGCAAGCACTCAGCATTTTTAATTTTTGAGGTTCACACTCTCACCTGTCCTTTGCACCAGAGGAAGCTGAGGCGTGGAAGAGTTAGGGGAATTGCCTGGAATCTCCCAGCCACAACTGCTTAATACCAGGCCATGTTGCGTCAGCTCTGGAGGCTGCGGAAAGGGTGGGGGATGGTGGGCACATGGGTAAAACCATCATCTCTTTGTTTCTGTCTTTGTTCTCATGGTTATCCCCATAGCTGGACAAGATGCTGGACCCCCAGGTGTGGCGGGAGGCAGCCACCCAGGTCTTCTTCGCCCTGGGGCTGGGCTTCGGAGGTGTCATCGCCTTTTCCAGCTACAACAAACAGGACAATAACTGCCACTTCGATGCCGCCCTGGTGTCCTTCATCAACTTCTTCACCTCGGTGTTGGCCACCCTCGTGGTGTTTGCTGTGCTGGGCTTCAAAGCCAACATCATGAATGAGAAGTGTGTGGTCGAGTAGGTGGCATGACCCCTCTGGTCCCTTCTTTCTCTGCCTGCCTCACCCAACGGTAGCAGGTGGGCTGGGCAGGATGAGAGGCCCCCTTCATCCTATAAGGAATGAGGTCATCATCTTCCTCAGCCTGGCCCACAAAAATAAGCTCCTGGATGTCTCTGTCAGTGGCCTATGGGTGCCCTGCCTGGGTTTCTGGGAGGGGTCTCTCAGGTCCCACACTTCCCTTCTTACCCGGTCCTGCCCTCTTTGCAATGCAGGAACGCTGAGAAAATTCTAGGGTACCTCAACTCCAATGTCTTGAGCCGTGACCTCATTCCACCCCACGTCAACTTCTCACACCTGACCACCAAGGACTACTCCGAGATGTACAACGTCATCATGACTGTTAAGGAAAAACAGTTCTCAGCCCTGGGCCTGGATCCCTGCCTCCTGGAGGATGAACTTGACAAGGTACTGGAACAAACTGCCCTTCCTAGGACAAGCAGGAACCTGAAGATAGGCTCAGCGGCTGGAGCTTGGGCCTTGAAAGCCCATAGAGCAATGGTTCTCAACCTTTCTAATGCTGTGACCTTTTAATACAGTTCCTGATGTTGTGGTGACCCTCCAAACATAAAATTATTTCGTTGCTACACTATAACTGTAGTTTTGTTACATTTGTGAATTGCAATGTAAATATCTGATATGCAGGGTATCTTATATGTGACCCCTGTGAAAAGGTTGTTTGACCTCCAAAGGAGTCACGCCCCACAGGTTGAGAACCATGGCCATAGCGTCATGCACTTACTAACACATGAAGACTCACTATGTGCATAGATGGAGAAAGGCTGGAAGCGTCAGGATGCCCAGAGGGAAGCTTATGATTAGATGGAGGGCCAAAGGAAACGCTGAAATCGCAGGAGCCCTTGTCAGTTTGAGTCGGGATCCCCATTTGTTGAGCAGGCTTCTTCTACACAGGACCCCGTGTAAACAATCCACTTAGAACAACAGCTGTGGACCAGGTAAATGCTAATTCCCTCCAGTTCCCATTTCCTTTGACCCCTGCGGCAGCTCTGTGAGTTGAGTATGAATATTGTTCCCAGTTTTATCAGTAAGCAGCCTGTAGGTTGGGGGAGAGGGTTGATCAGGGTCTCACAGCTAGTAGGCAAGAAAACAAATTAGTGCTCTAGTTCCAGAGTCCTTGTTCGCCTCATCCCTTGAGACACCTGCTCTCGTCAGTGCTCCCACTTCCACCGTCACAATGAGACTTAGCTCCTGGGCTCAGCAGAGGTGCTCCTCCCCATTAGTGCTCAGGCTGAGGTGGGGATAACTTCCTCGCATTTGCATTTGCACCTCTGGGCACCTTCAAAATGACCGTTCTGCTACAGTGGTACCAGCAAACCAACCAGACAGATCCACAGATCCCAGGCCTCTGGCTAGAGCCAAGGCTCATGTTGGGGATAGCAAGCCCCATTAGCCCCTGAGTTTCTTCACAAGACCAGAAGCTTTCCATAGAGGTGTCTGAGAACCATGCCAAAGGCTGCTCCATGGCTTGGAGCTGTAGTTTTGTTGGTAGACTGCCTGTCTAGCATCCTGGGTTTGATTCTGTGCCCTTAAATAAAAAAGGATTAACAGAAGAAAAGCAAAAAGACAGCTTTACTAGTCCGTGGGCGCTGCATCCCACTATCTCTGGCTTCTCTCCCGTGCTCAAGAGCAAAGGAGCCCAACTGGCAGCACCCTCTCCTTCCACCCCTTCTCACGGCCGTGACCTCATCTTCTGACAACGCTAGGAATACAGCAGGTTTTTTCAAGAGTAGCTAAATGACAACTGAGAACTCATAAGTTCCCTCCAGGTAACAGGACACTTGTGAGTGACGTGAGCAGGCAGTGTGGCCCTTGTATTAAAGCAATGGCTCCGTACTTGGGCTGTCCACGGGACCCCCAATGGCTTTAGAAAACATCATACCACCTTAACCTTCGCCCAGTGAAATCGTGGTCTCTGCAGGAGAACCTGACAGGGGTGGGTATTTAAAGACTCCAGTTGCTCCCATTGGACAGCTGAGCCAGATGTCTGGAATTCAGCAGTTCAGAACTGGGAGTGGTCACTGTGACTGCAGCAAAGATGAAGTCTTAGAGGAGCAGGGTCCTACATTGTGTGTGTTTCTAGACGGGAGCATCTTCACCTGGACCACTGGGGTCCTGAAACAACCTGTAGAATCTAGGTCTCCTAGGGAAACTCTCAGGGACTTTTTTTTTTTAACATTTAGTTTAGTGTGATTGCTTTGAGACAGTCTTAATCTGTAGTCCAGGTAAGCCTGAACCTCAATGTGAAGTTCAGCTGGCCTTGAACTCTTGGCAATCCTCCTGCTTCAGCCCTCTGAGTGCTGGAATTATAGGTGTGAGTCACTATAGCTAACTTTCTGCAGAGACTCTGATGTTCACCATGGTTTGAGATCCTCTCTTTCAAGCTGAAAGAGTTCAAGCAGCAATGGGGAGCCCTGTGAAAGAGGGAGCGATGATTCCTGTTCCTCCAGAAGGAAGGAGGCGGAGGACTTCTGGAGTAAGAGTAGCCCCCGCTCTCTGCCCCACCCTCAGTCTGTGCAGGGCACAGGCCTGGCCTTCATCGCCTTCACTGAGGCCATGACACATTTCCCGGCCTCCCCCTTCTGGTCTGTCATGTTCTTCCTGATGCTCATCAACCTCGGCCTGGGCAGCATGATCGGGACGATGGCGGGAATCACCACACCTATCATCGACACCTTCAAGGTGCCCAAGGAGATTTTCACAGGTAAGTAACTCCCTGTCACCCTGCCAGACACCAGCCCGGCATGCAGGTGACAATCAGGTTCTGAATTGATTGGGCGGTTTGTCACCCCATCTGCAGAAGGCTCTTCTCCCTGATGATAGACAGTTGGACCTGGATGCGCCATTCAGGATCCCCGTCTACCTCTTCCCTGCATCCCTGGGGAGGAGGAGTGGCGTAGTGGCTTCCTCCTCTCAAATGGGAAAACTAAGGTTTCCCGGGAAAGGATTGTAGGACTAATCAGTTGAATCATCTCAATTCAGTTCAGTATTTAAGTGAAGCAGCTGCCTTGGGCTTGGTGCTGTGCCTGGAGCAGAGAGCTCGAGTGTGGGGGGGGGGCGGGGGAGAAAGCAGAGTTGATGCCTTCCTCAAGAGTCCCCTGCCTGATGTAGGGGGAGCTCAGAACCTCAGCATCCAGCGCTCTCCTGCAGGGCAGGGCCTTGCCTGTGAATCATAGAGGGGGCAGGCTGCAGGCCTGCTTGGGAGCAGCATGCTGGGGGGTAGCCGGGTCCCCCCCACCCTGCACCTTTGCCCCCACACCGGCCTCTCGGCTCTCTGTAGTGGGCTGCTGTGTCTTTGCATTCTTCGTGGGGCTGTTGTTCGTCCAGCGCTCTGGAAACTATTTCGTCACCATGTTCGATGACTACTCGGCCACCCTGCCACTCACCGTCATTGTCATCCTTGAGAACATCGCCGTGGCCTGGATTTATGGGACCAAGAAGTAAGGAGGTCATAGAGAGTGACGGGGACAGGTGGAGGAGGGGGGTTCTTTCCCATGAGGACTTTTCCGGGGGGAAACCTGCGTTCTCGAGGCTGCTTCTGAAAGGGGCAGGAGATTACAGACTATGGGAGCTAAAGGGCCCCTTGGCACCAGGAAACTGAGGCCTCTAAAGAGGACAAGAATATTGGAGGCTGCTTGGTTAGTAAGAGACAGAGCCATGCTAAGGACCTTGGGATCCTAGGTTCTGATCCTGACATCAGCCTAAACAATTAACTATCGCAGCCCCTTTGCCGAAGACCAGTCCAGAGATGGCTGCTTAGCTTGTGTAGCACTTGGCTGGGATTCCAAGGCCCCCCACCCTCCAAGTAGACTCCAGCAGCCTGATTTATAATTTATAATTATATATAAGGAATGGGTTTTGGCCTCAAGTTTTGGTTTTGCAGAGAAAGGGGGTTTAGCAGTAAGGTCAGATCTGGTTTCATGGCCTGACCCAAGGCAGATCTCCACTTACAGCCAGTTCTTATTTACGGTCAAATCTTCATTCCTGGGGACTCCCAGGACTGCCACCTTCCTACCCTCTTGGTGTTTACTGTGTTCACTGTCCTTGTCCTCAGAGAGGCCCAGGCCTTCCACTGCGTAGCTCAGCCTGACCCTCCTTGATGTCCAGATGGGTTTGGAATCCAGTGTGTCTCACAGGGGACATCTGCTTCCTGGGAGGGCACAGGAGGAGGAGGGGCAGAAAGCATAAGAGAAGGAGCGCCCAGGACAGGGTTGAAGACAAACGCCTATTATTCTGTCACCTGTGAGACTGAGGCAGGATTGCCATGAGGCTGAGGCCAGCCTGGGCTCACAGTAAACCCCTGTCTCGAAAGACAACAGAAGGGAAGGAAGGAGGAGCGAATTGACTGCGGGATGAGAAAAGGAAGGGACAGCGGACTCCGTGTTCACCCCACGCACTGGGGCTGGAAGGCTCTGCCAGAAGGGCCTGGACTGTGGTGCCGTGGACTCCTGTGCAGCTTGTGGAAGCCCCTGTGCCTGTTCTCAAAGTGTCCCTTTCAAATGCATGCAATTAGCTATCCATAATTATATAGAAAACCAATGGTACTGAGAACGGGTTAAGCACTGTTTAGTGTGGCTTAGTGTGTACTCTATTTGTACAACAACAAGTCTGGAGATCTGGTTGTGGGTCTAGTAACGGCTGTCACTTAAAAACAGTGGTGGACATATGTGTTTCTGGTATCTTCCATAGCAGGCGGTGATAAGAAAATGTCTGATTCAGTCACAAGTAGCGCTAACACTCTTGAGGTTGCTTGCACTTACAACAGAAGGAGTGGCCAGGTTCGGTTAGAGTGATTGAGGTAAAGATGCATTTTGTATACCACCCAAAACTGTAGCCTGCCTGCCTCCTTGAATTCTAGCACACGGTCTAATTTAGAGACCTTAGGATTTTTAGAAGCTTCTTCCTTCCCATGCTAGGTAGGTGCATTACTGCCTCTTCTCCAGCAGGGGGAAGCGTGAGCACGGCAGGTGGGAGGCAGCAGTGCCCTGAGAACTCAGCTTTCTATCCCCATCCACTGGACTGCCTAGTGAATCAAATCTCCGGTGTGAAGTAGGCAAAGCAAAGCCTCCTGGAGACCACTGGGGCTTCACACTGTGAACCCCGAAGACAAAGGCTAGCAGAACCCAGAAGGGATTGGTCAGAAACAAGTGACCGTAAGGGAAAGGGAAGGCTCGGTGGTGAAGGTGCCTACTGCTCTTGTCTTCTGCTCTGTCTGGCAGGTTTATGCAGGAGCTAACAGAGATGCTGGGCTTCCGACCCTACCGCTTCTATTTCTACATGTGGAAGTTCGTGTCCCCATTGTTCATGGCTGTTCTCACCACAGCCAGCATCATTCAGCTGGGAGTGTCGCCCCCAGGCTACAGTGCCTGGATCAAAGAGGAGGTTTGTGGCCCCACAAACCCCAGAACCACTTGCATCTTCTCAGGCCTTTACTGTAACAGATAATCGGAACAAACCTGTCTAGGACAGCAGCTCCGTGACAGGTCTTGCCAGGTGCCCTGTATTCCTAACGTACAGTCTGTATGACAGCCCTAAGGAGTGGCGTTATTCCTCTAGCATAAACGGAGAAACTGGAATTGGGCAAAATCCGCATACTCCTCGGGTGTTCTAAGGCAGTGTCTTTTCGTGTCTATGGTGTGGAATTGCCTGCCCTTTCTACAGACGTAGACACTGAGCCTCCCTTTAGCCAAGGTGATCTACTGGGGACGCCATCTCTACTGCTACTTGGTCAGGGTGGAGGGAGGGGAGGAGGGGAGGAGGGGAGGGAGGCCATAGGCAAGGGTGGGAAAAGATCAGCCTGTAGGCTTGGGAGGGGCATTGCCTGGCGCCCTGCAGCACCCTTCCCGCTCTCAACCCTTAGGCTGCAGAGCGCTACCTGTACTTCCCCAACTGGGCCATGGCACTGCTGATCACCCTCATCGCCGTGGCAACCCTGCCCATCCCCGTGGTGTTCATCTTGCGGCACTTCCACCTGCTCTCCGACGGCTCCAACACCCTCTCTGTGTCCTACAAGAAGGGCCGCATGATGAAGGACATTTCCAATCTGGAGGAGAACGATGAGACCCGCTTCATCCTCAGCAAGGTGCCCAGCGAGGCTCCCTCCCCCATGCCCACCCACCGCTCCTATCTGGGGCCCGGCAGCACATCGCCCCTGGAGAACAGCGGCAATCCCAATGGACGTTATGGAAGCGGCTACCTCCTGGCCAGCACCCCTGAGTCAGAGCTGTGACCACTGCCCCATTCTGCCCACCTCCCCTCAATACCCAACCTGCCCACTTGGCTGGGCCTAGTCTCTTCCTCCGTGGTAGCTGCCAGACCCAGGCTAGTCCACGGAGAGGGGATCTGCCCGGCCTTGTTCCCCACCCAAGTCCCAGCAGACTCCCTACCTATGAGCAGGGGACTGGGGACAATTCCATCCCCTCGTCCAGGCCTCTACCCCATGTAACTTTTTGAGAACTCTTGCCAAGTTGCAGCCATGTAACCACAACAACCCCAGTATGGGGGAACTTCAAGTGGGTACTTTAGGAGTCGCCGCCCCCTCTCCCTGTGAAACCCACCACTTGCAGTTCTCAGGTCTTGGGGAGGCTCGCTTTGCGCTGTTGGTATTGGTGGTAGTGGGCAGAGGCTTCAGGGCCGAGGGCACAGGAGGTAGACTTTAGCCCAGTCTGCCGTAAGAACAGAACACATCATCCTGTCAGTCCAGCATGGCTGCTCCTGAGCTAAGATAGGGATAGGGACACGTGTGTCAGGAAACTCCTCAGTTCTGTCTTACGAGATAGGCGGTACCCTCTGGCTTGAGCGAGAACCTGAGCATTGAAAGGAATGCTCCACGGCCAGCTCATGGAATCTTTGAAATGACTCTTTCTCCTGCCAGGGGCAGACCGTGTATGTTCCTGATTCTGCCTGGAAGCATGGTGAAGGGAGGGGTCACCTTAACTAGGGTTTAGCCATTTTTCTGATCTCCACTATCCAGCCTGGCGCCAGGGGTGGTGGTCTTGGCCTCTGTCCCAGGGAGAAAAGGGGCAGCGCCAGGCGAGGTTTGCAGAGCACAACCTAAGGGTTCCAGCACAACCTAGGTTTGGAGCACAAGTGAAACACTCTCTTCCGCTCTCACCCGGAGCTCGCTTTCCTCTTTCGTGGCAGCTTCTCTCCTGGAATGGGGGTTCCTGGAGTTCAGGGCCATGTCACCAGGAACCTTCATTTCTAGGGAAAGACAGGTCATTTCACTGCCCCTTCGGGCTGCCACTTGCTCTCCCTGTTGCACAAGCACAGCCACTAGTGTGCACCTCGTGTGAAGACACCTTGGAAACTTTCCCAAACTCCCCCAGTCTGTTCAGAGATATGGCACAGGTAATTCTGGGCAGGATGGAGGCTCGGGGGTGGAGGGCAGTGGCAAAGCAAAGAGCCTCTGGTTTTAGGCCCTGAAGGAAGGTACAGCCTCTGGCAGTGTCCCTGTCCTTCTATCAAAGCTCCCCTGGGAGAGGGACTGTTTCAGAGCAGCCTGTAAGGACTCAGAAACTGACCTGAGAATCAGGGTATCTCTCTGCAGTATGACCTCAGAGAGATGGTGTATGGATATATATATCCATATATATGTGTGCGTGAATATGTATATATATATGTATGACTGGCAGACTAGGATGGATGGATGGATGGGTGGATATATATGTATATACACACATACATAAATGTATATATATGTGTGTATGTGTGTGTATATATGTGTATATGTATATATATATTTCAAAGTTTTGGTGGACAGGAACTGACCTGGGTAACTTCCAGAGGTTCCTGGGGTCATTTTCTTGGCCCTGACTTCCCTCAGTACTGAGAGGGGCAGACTAGGCCCAGGTGCCCACCTTCTACTCCTATGCCTACTGGTTACCTCCCTCCCTAGCCTGAGAGGTCCATCCCCTCAGCCTGCCATCTCTCTCTTTCCTTCCTTCCTCACCGCCTTCTCCCCTTTCTAGCCTTCTCAGTTCCACCTGTCCTAGTATTGGAGGTGAGAGGGAGTCCGAATCTCCCTGAAGAGATGTTCTTTGGGGGTGCGGCATCCCGTCATCGGCCCCCCTCGCCTGACAACACCTTCTCCCTGGCCCCGTGCCTAGTCCCGAGCAGAATTAGAAAACAGGAAGTGCAGGCCCCAGCGGACTCCACTATCTGTACTCCTCTCTATGCTATTTCTATTGTGCATTCAATCTGTCCATGTGGGTGTCCTTGCTGTGAAATGACAAACCCCGTATTATACTGCGGCTGGTGGGCTATTTTCATCCTCAGTGCTGTACAGATCTATTTTCATTGTATATTTGATATATTTTTAATTTTGTAGCGTGGCTGGGCCAGGCCCCAGCCTGTGAGCCTGCAGTGAGTGGGGGGAGGGGAGCCGAGCTGAAGCTGCTTGCTTGTGCGTTGTGGGCTCTGTAGTGTTTGTCGTAGCCTTTCGCTGTAGGCCGGAACCTGTCCTGGTTGCATCTTTGCTGTGAGTTGGGCATAGGTCCTAGAGCATGTGCTCTCTTTCTCTGCGAGTGTGTGTATGTGTGTGTGTGTGTGTGTGTGTGTGTGTGAGAGAGAGAGAGAGAGAGAGAGAGAGAGAGAGAGAGAGAGAGAGAGATTGGTAGGTGTGAGTGTGTAAGGTGCTGATCTGTGATACCCCCCCACCCAGTGTTCACCACCTTCTGAAGACCTGGGTCTTCCTCTCAGCTCTATGGGGAGGCCTCAGGACAGACACTAAAGAGAGCACTAGCTATGGGCTTCCCACAGGTGACTCATGTCTCGTGTCCTTCCATGGAAGGACGGCCTTGGGTGACGGGGGAGCACCATTTATTTTCTAGCCAACCTTCTGTTGTTCACCCTGGAGGCACTCGGTCTTCAGCAGACAGCAGCGCTGGGTTTCTTAGGACAGCTGTCCGAGGGAGGCGGCTCTCTGCCTTTCTGTCCTGCGTTTGACCTTGAAAGAGTCCTGAGTACCCAGAAAGCAACTGCTGCTCCTTAGACCTCTGCTGGCTCCTCAGGACAGATGAGGTGAAGTCTCCTGACACTGAAGATCCAGCCCCAGCTTCCTTGGAGGACCTGGCAGTGAGGGCCAGCGTCCTCACTGCTGCTGGTTAGTGCTGCCCAAACAGTGCCCACCAGGAGACAAGGGGTTCCGGGGGCTGTGAGTCAATTAAGTTGGGGCAGGGCAGAGGTACACCTAAGGGTTCCCTGTTCTGCCTGTCCCCCAGCCCCAATCACCAGCCTCTTGCTCAGGGAGCCCTTGGGCCCCTCTTCCGGGAGACAGTGTGAAGCCTGAGGCCCAGTTTGGGTGGTGAGGCACCCAAGGGAAAGCAGGTGAGGTTGGCATCTGCCATCAAGCAATAAATCTTCAGGGGCTGCCGCTTTTTAAGTGCCAGGAAATGCCCTCCAGAGGCAGCCTGTGTGAGCCCTGAGGCTGTGAGCCAGCCCCACACAGGCCTGCGAGTATTAACAGGTAGGGACTGCCCTTCTTCCTTTCCTTATCATACCCCTCCCCCAACCAGAGTAGGCCCCACCTGTGACTCTGTACCCTGCTGGTCCCTCCCCTTAGGTCTGAAAGGGCAGGGAACTGGTGGAGGAGGGCCCAGGGTCATTTCTCATGAGAAGCCCTGCTTTAAACAGACCTAAACACATATCAGGCAGTCTCTTCAGGGCCAGGCACAGGTTCAGAGCAGTTAGAGTCCATGTGTCCTGGACTGGTCAGAGCCCTGAGTCAGGATACTCAGCCCAGGAGAGGGGATGAGGCAATGCCACCCCAGGGCCCCTCCTTCGTCTCCCCTACCCTGGTGTACAATAAAGCGTCTGTTCTTACCACTCTCCCTTGCCTTTCTTACACTTACAGGGGTGCGGGGAGCTGAGGGGAGCTTTGGGACAAAAGTGTGATTTTATTCTCATGGATGCTGGCTGAGAAATTTGAGGATGGATATCCAGTTTCCTGGGAGCTTCCCTAGGTATTGACGATGTGCGCACTGTTCTTGGCCTTACTATGTCTCAGCGACTGTACAGCTAAGGTCTTTTCTCTGAGGGAAATGTTTGGAACCTACATTTTTTTTTTTTCTGAGCAAGGAAAATGAGGGTCTGTCTAGTATGAGGATGTGCTGCTCAGTGTCCTCTTCCAGGACTTTTCAGGGGTCATTCCTCTGCCTGGCTTCAGGGAAAAGCGACATATGTACACTCTGCAAGGGTGCAGTACCAGAGGTCTGTGGGGAACACAAAAGGCAGGGGCCTGACTTGGTCCTTAGGGAAATGGGATGGTTCCAGAAAGCTATGCTGAGAGTCCCCCCCCCCCCCCCCCCACACACACACACTGCAGATGCTGTCCTTTGGAATCTTCAGCGGAAGCTACAGGTGAAGTATAAGGCGTGATACCCCAAGTTTTGTTATATAAGCACCCACAATGCTGGACCATGAAGAACAGAGAGAGCTGGTGGCGGAGAAGCCTCTTTCTTGCCTCCACTAGGAACACAGTCTCGGGAAGAACCTCACTCTCTTCCAGCCCCATCCTGGTCTGGATCAATGCTGCCCACCATGCCCTCTCTGTCTCATTCAGCAGGCCCTCCAAAGGGACCTTCCATTTCCTGTCCCTGGCTCCCGTTGTTCCACGAGCAGCCACCAGGTGGCAGGAACCACTTTCTGTCCACGTTTTAGCCTGGGAAACAACCTCTTCAACTGTCACAGACTCTGCAGAGTATTCATAATAAACATTAAGAATGCACCATGGGGCAGACTCCATGTTAGCCAGAGACACCCCCACAACAGGCAAATCAGCACCCATTGCCCAGATTTGACCAAGGAGGCACCTCTTTTGTCCCATCAAATCCCCCTACTTATCTCTCAGACAAGGGAACTAAGGGGTATTCAGTTCATGGAAGAGCTGGTCTGGAAGTCCCAAGGGAGCCTTTCCTCACATGCATTCAAATATCTAATTCTTGCGTAGAAATGGGTAGGAGTGGGGTTCAGCTGGGCTTGCTGGTCAGAGTGACTTTCTGCAACTGACCTTTCTGACACAGTTAATTTCTAGGGACCAGATTCTCACCTGATGGCTCACAGTGCCTGGGGAGACCATTTCAAGAGCAAAAAAATAAAAAAAATTGAGGCTCAGCTGGAAGCTGCCTATTTCTTGAGGCCTGGGCTTGGGGATATATCACCTCCACGTCTATGGGCCTTGGCATCTGTTCATAGGGCACCCAGACCTCACTGTAGATTAAAAATGGGAGGACACCCATATAACAAGCCCACTCTGGGGCATCAGATGTCTCCATCATCCATCGCCGGCATGTCTCTGGATGCTTTTCCTGAGAGGATCTCAGTATGAAGTGCAGAACTGAGACACACAGGGAATCTCTCCTAATGAGGAGGTGAGCAGCTAAATTCGGGGCCTGAATGGAGACAGTGAGCAGCAAGAAGATAAGGGCATGCTGAAGAACACGAGAGAATTTCTGCCCCATTTTCACCCCAGGGGCAGACAGTGTGAGGTTGTTCCAATCACGAGTCTCTCACCAACCTCGGGCAGACCACTTAACCTTCTGAGCCCTGTATGACAATAAAATCTCTTCCTTGAGATGCTGGAAGAAATAAATGGACTCCTGAGGTACCAGTTGGAACCTAGCAGAGAAGTTTTTTCCATAGGGGGTTCTAACACATGATAAATAAGCACAGCTCTCTTCTCGATTCCAAACCTGGGTGAGTGCATCTATCCGTGCAATAAACCAGCATCCTAGGACCATTGTTAAAAGACAGTCTCAGCCTAACTCTGGAAGAAGCCAAGGAAGGAGAAAAGAGAATGTCCCTTTCCAGGGAAGTGGGTGCTCACTAATCCCACCAGGGTTGTGTTTGCTCCTTAGTCACAGCCAGACACAGAGCCTCATCCAGCCCATAGGCATGGGCTAAAGAATGCTATAAGCTCCAGGAATGTGGCGGCTCATTTATTGGTGAATTTTCAAAGGATTCTTTAACCCTTCTCCCATCAAGAAGATACTCTACCTTTCCTCTCGAATTTTGGCAAGCAAATCCCCCCTCTGACCAGCAGAAAATGGAGGAAATAATACTATGTGACTTGCAAGGAAGGCTGCATCAACAAGGAGAGTTCCACTTCCTCGCGGTGTTCTAGGGATAATGGTTCCTGGGGGAGCTTGCTGCTTTGTGAAGTTATCCCTGGTACCAGAGACTACAAGGCTAGAAGCCATGAGGGATAATGGTTCCTGGGGGAGCTCGCTGCTTTGTAAGGTTAGCCCTGGTACCTCACAGAGACAACAGGGCTAGAAGCTGCGTGTTTATGCTTCTATTGACAGCTTCAGCTGAGCTCTTAGCCGATGGCCGTGTCAACCACCAGCCATGGGAGTGTGTCGTATTGAACACTCTGCTCAGGAGCCTCATGGATTTGCAGTACCAGTGGATGTGTGGTTGCAGTTGCATGAGTTCCAAGCACTGCTCAACTGAGCCCTTCCTACCTTTCTGGCTCATAAACAAGAATGCATGAAAGAAAATGACTGTTAAAGTTACATTTTAGGTCAATTTGTTTCACAGTGAAAATAACCAGGAAGTGAATCTGAGGGTTTCTCTGACCAAATCACCTCATATAACAGTTGAGGACATAGAGGCCAGGGGTAAGAATTCCTACAACCAAGCAGAAGGGAAACCGTAGCCAAAGCCAGTGGATGGTCTACCACGCTGCAAGGCCCTGATGGGAGGGACCCCAACCGTCTCCTGCTTCTAACCTTCCTCCTCTGATCCCTTGCATTGGGCATGGCACAGGTATTCAGAGTGCCTAGAATTGTACTAACCACTGAGAATCTGCACAAAGGTTCGGGTCAGGCAGGGTTCCTTGTCTTGTACAATCACAATGAGACTCGGTGTGTTCACCTTCCTGTGGTGCCAGGCACACTAGCTTAGGTGGGAAGGAACCTGGGAGCTGGGTAGAAGACGAGCAAGTCAACAGAAAACGTATCATGAATAAGATCACTCCATGCACAGCAGAAGGACCTGGTAGGGGGCCACTCCCAGGCTTCCAGGGTCTTCCCTCATGTCAGAAGGGCTGTATCTGTGCACTTTATGACTGACCTAACAAGAGCCTGGGTTTGAGTTGTCTCTCCAGACAGCTGCTCCCCTTTCTCCAGGATCCTGCTGGAGGGGATCCGGCCCATCAGTACTAATTAACTACTCTCCTGGAAGGAACCTGCTCCTTTGGAACTTAGCCCAGGTAGGAGGAATCTGTACTTTTCTGGATGGAGAGATGTTGAGTGCCAGGGAGTCATGCCAGCTGGGCCCCGCACTGTGTGTGTGTGTGTGTGTGTGTGTGTGTGTGTGTGTGTGTGTGTGTGTGTGTACACACTCCTCAATCCCAGCTGCCTCCCAGAGCCCAACAGCCTTGAGGGAAAAATGCCTGGAGGGGTCCCTTAAGCTGCCTCTGTGATTCTCATTTACACTGTCCTGCACGTGGAGACCACATAAGCCTCCGTGCTTTCTCTGTTTGGGGCCCAAACCCAGCTGTGTAGCTCCATCTCCAAGGTTCACTGCTGCTGCATAGACCTGAAATCCCTTAACAGGAACATGCCTCTAAGGTAGCACTGGGTCCCTCCCAGCATGCCCTGCTCCCTTCCAGCCCAGCCCTATGACACTAAGCCAGTTTCTGAAGCCCTGAGGTCTGACCCAGCCTGAGTTATGATTTGCACCTTTCTGGTCTCTTCCTTTTAAGAGATGGAAGGGCATCAAAGGGTGCCTGGAGTTCCCTGAGATCTTTAAAGCAATACAAGAGCCTGAAGCTCTTGTCAGAATCGGTGTAGCTGGCCTCCACATGGCCCACAGGGCTCTGGGCCATTGTCTTAGATACGTTCTTTCTAGACCCTTCCTGAGACAGCTCTCCCATGGGATTTGGAGCCCGAGAGCCTGGGGGTGGGAGTGGAAGAATAAAATGAGCTGTTGAGCAAACAGTCTCCTCTTGCCCGCCCTCCTCACCCTGCACAGAATAAAGGCCTGCCACATGTGCCTGGTGATGAGCTCCGATAAAGCAATTCAATTTGCTGGGCCGAGAGGGAGCGGGGCATGCTGGGAAAGGATGCTGGCTCCTTGGCCTGGATCTGAAAAAGGAGGGGTTGGTCCCTGGCAGGATCTGGAATGCTAAGAGAGAGATGTGAGCACCAAAGGATTATGACTTTGCCCTGATCGCCATAGGCCAGTTCCTTGGGCTGGAACCTCTCAGAAAAGGGGATCCCAAAGGACGGTGGAAAACAGGTCAGATAGCACCTGTTACCCCCAAGAGGGAGACCATATGCATGTTCTAAATGGGGGAAAGACTTTGATTTTAGCCTTTCCGTTTCCCTTTGGCCTCTGTAAGGAGGGGAGAGGCTTCTTCGAGAGCCCTACAAAGGATACAGGAGCTCGAGAGCATGTACCGGCATCATTCTGGATTTCGGCTTTGCCTTCTGCCCTTATTCTTTGGCTAACCCCTTAATTCTAGCTAGGGAACTTACTTGGTCTGATATCTGATTCCACAGTGTGAACTGGCTCTAGATGCTCTTGTCGACAGCCAAAAAGAAAAATCCCAGGTGAGAAAAGTAGAGGAAAGACTAAGATGGAGAGAGAGCCGTAGGATGAAGCCGCAGGGTGAAGTTGGGGAGAGGATCGGGGTGAAGCAGGGGTTGGAAGTAGGCTTGCTTACTTTTTATTTTATTTTATTTTTTTAGTTTTTTTAGTTTTTCAAGACAGGGTTTCTCTGTGGTTTTGGAGCCTGTCCTGGAACTAGCTCTTGTAGACCAGGCTGGTCTCGAACTCACACAGATCCGCCTGCCTCTGCCTCCCGAGTGCTGGGATTAAAGGCGTGCGCCACCACAGCCCGGCTAGGCTTGCTTACTTTTGTACGCTGTCAGGATCTTAGGAAATGAAAAACAGAGAGGGTGGGCATTTTCCTGGGTATGTTAGGGTGGGGCTAAGCCTTGAGGTCTTGGAATCAGCAGGAATCCATGGACCAGCAGCTACTAGGAACCAATAGCAAACTACCCTTTTCCTACACACCTAACAGCTTGGAGCAGAGGACAAGCTAGTTAAGCACCACCAGGGGGCAGCACCCACCCACTCACAGCAGGGCAGGGGGCTCACATTTTTCAGGAGTGTAGGTTTGGAAGAGAATAATAGCATTACCTCACACACAGAGATGAGAGCAATAGGCCTTTGCGTGCCAACCTTACTATCCCAGAGAAAAAGGCCCACGAAGTGGGTTAATCCAGAGCTTTAGGATAAACTGTCAGTAGGAGCTGGCCCTCCTCCTAGACCACCTTTTCCAATTCTTTTCTTGAGCTCTTCTTGGGACCCCCTAGCTCCAGACCAGCTTTCTCATCTCCCTCTCTGATTTTGTGGCCTTTTTTTCTTCCTGGCTGGGTTCCTCCTGCATTCTCTGCAGACACTCATCACCACCCCACTAGGATTGCAGATGGACGCACAAACTGGACAGCGGTTTCCCGGGGCTAGAGATGGGGATTTTCTCAATCATATTGCAATATTTGTTTTTGCTGCAGCCAAACTCTGAAATCCCGACAGCGTGTCTAAGGAGTCGGGGGTGCACAAAGAGGATCCCACAAATGGAGCGCTTCTGTCTGAGGTGAAGATGAGGGTGTGGCCCTCACTTGCGTGCTAGTTCAAATCATCAAAGATTATTATTATTATTTACTTCATTCATGATGAGACCCTTGCTTATAAAAATCCCTTGCATTTATGCTGGACTTTTAACCTCTCTCTGAAGAACAGGCAAGCCCCAGGCTTGAGGATAGTTTATTGTTTTGTTCGCCTCATCCAGAAATCGGATGGTACACATGTAGTATGAGGTATGGTGTGTCAATCATCCTGCACTCTGTTTAAACCTCCTCTTCATATCACGCAGAGCGCCTGCAGCAGAAAGAGGCAAAGGAGATGGAGAGGGAGGAGAGTAAAGACATAGGTGTGGTTCTGGGCTTAAAAAAAAAAAAACTAAAAACCAATGAAAATGGAAATTGCTCTTGGGGCACGGCCAGCAAGATCCAATGCTTCATGTTTTGGATATGGCAGCTTCTCAATTACTTAGCAAATGGGTCCTCAGAGGCAATATGAAAAAAACAGTGCAGCCTAGAGGAGCCCAGAGACAGGGAGAGAAGACAAACCACAGAAAAAGACAAACTGCAAGGAATGGGACAGTAATAGGATCCTAAGATGGCATAAGGCAGAGTGTGGCACTTCCTGTGGTCCCTTCATAGCAACAGGGAGCAGGGCCTTCAACCTGATGATCTTCGGGGCCACAGGGCTACACTCATCATTTCTTCAAGGAGAGCCTCAGGCTTAGGACTTCCCTCCACCTAGACCCAAAGCACTTCCCTGCTCAGCGCCATGCTGTCCTGGCTCCAAGGTGGAGGCTGTGATAACTATGGCAGAGATCATGACTATCAAGATCTAGAGCACCCAAGATACGGGCCATGGTGGTCAGAAGGCCCTAAACAGTGTTTCCGGAGGAGGAGAGGACAGCTTCTTTGATGTACAGCCTTACCACTCTATTCCATCCTGGATTCCACTCGGCCACAATGAAGCACTGAAACCGCAACAATACCACCGGGTTAGCTGCAAGCGAGACACAGGTTAGGTTCTGTGTGAAGAGGCTCAGAGAAAATGAGAGGTTAGAGGTCAGGAGTCAAGAGCGCTTGGGTGTCACCAAGGGCTGCAGTGGGTGGAGCTGAGGGCTAGGGAGAGGCGGGGAGAGGGGCGAGAGGGGATGGCGGCGGAGGCGCGCAGGGGCGGCGCGCGGCGCTGGGCACTAGCTGTGAGCGGGGTACGCGCCTCGGTTGGTTTGGAAGGCTGTGCTCCGCCGCCCGAGCTCCGCAACGCACCTAATCGGCCCGGCGCCGAGCCGCGCCGCGCCCATCCCGCCCCGCGGAGGGTGCGCTGGGGTCAGGCGGGGCCGCGAGGTAAAGGCGCCACTTGGAGCGCCAAAACCGCTGCCATCGCGGGAGGGAGACGCAGAACCCTCGGAGCCCCATTCTTCTGGCGCCCAGGCTTTCCCTCCCTTAGACCACCTCGCGCCCGCCCCTAACAGCGAGCCAAGGCCGGCGCCCCGCCCGGAGATGGGCAGACGCGTAGATGGCGCGGCTCCCGGCGCCGCCGCCAGATCGCAGGAACCCGGCGCCGGGGCGCTGCGCTGAGGCTCCCTCTTGGCGCGGCCCTGGAAGCCTGCAGGTGTCCTTGGCCATTCGGCCGCCGCCCGGGATACTCCTTCGCCAGCGCCGGTTGCCAGATTCTTCAGAGCAGCCCCTCCCTCCAGGCTCTGCGCCGCGCAGGACGCCCCGTCTGAGCCCCCCCTCGTCCCGCTGCGGCCCCCGCAGCGCGGCATCCAGCCCGGCGCAGATCCCGGCCGCGGACGCAGGACCCGGGCTCTCTGCTGCGGGCGTGCTTGTTTTCCTGCTGCCGCCTGGTCCTACACAGCCCCCGCCCGCCGGTCCCTCTCGCTCAGTTCAGCCCCGCCCGCCATCGGTGCTCCGCGCTGGATTTATGAATGGGGGGAAGAGGCCGCATGCAGCCACCGCCGCCTCTAGTTGACCGCACACTGCCCGGCCCCGCAGAGCTCCGGCTACCCTAAGAGCATCCGCCTGGCCCCGGTTGCCGCTCCGAGGACTTGTTGCTGTTACGCTGCTGCCGTTGCCGCCGCCGCCGTTGCCACCCGGAGAAAACCAGCTGCCTTCAGGCTCGACGCGGACTGGGAGCCAAAAGGTGGCCCGCGTGAGTGTGAGCGCGCGCGCCGCGGACCCTCGCAGTGCTCCGGGACTGTGCGCTTCTCCGTCTTTCTGGGGTTGGGGGGCGTGTCCCCGGCCCCGAGCATCCTTGGGCTTGCCCCTACCTCCCGGGACCCCTGGCTTGAGTCCTCGACCCTGGTCTCCACTTCCTGCCTCCCTAGGCTCTGCCTGACCAAATCCCAACCACCTGTACACCAGAGAAACCCAACTCCTCCTGCTCCGCGCCCTGGGGGGGGGGAGGGAGGGAGGCAGGGGCAGAGCCACGCCGCAGAAGGGGCCGCCACTGCCTCCTGCCTCCTCCTCCACCTCCTCCTTCTCCACCTCCTCCTCGTCTCCTCCCCCTCCCCGGTCTGACGCTGCCTCCTTGGGAAGGGTGTTTGGAGGGCAGCGGCCGCCCCAAGCCGGAGCCCCGTAGCGCTTCTTATGATCAGCTCGGTGTGTGTCTCCTCCTACCGCGGGCGCAAGTCGGGGAACAAGCCTCCGTCCAAAACATGTCTGAAGGAGGAGATGGCCAAGGGCGAGGCGTCGGAGAAGATCATCATCAACGTGGGCGGCACGCGACATGAGACCTACCGCAGCACCCTGCGCACTCTACCCGGCACCCGCCTTGCCTGGCTGGCGGATCCCGACGGCGGGGGTCGGCAGGAGTCGGATGGCGGCGGTGCAGGCAGCAGCGGCAGCAGCGGTGGCGGGGGCTGTGAGTTCTTCTTTGATCGGCACCCGGGTGTTTTTGCCTATGTGCTCAACTACTACCGTACCGGTAAGCTGCACTGCCCCGCCGACGTCTGTGGGCCTCTCTTCGAGGAAGAGCTCACCTTCTGGGGTATTGATGAAACTGATGTGGAGCCTTGCTGCTGGATGACCTATAGGCAGCACCGTGATGCTGAAGAGGCACTGGACATCTTCGAGAGCCCGGACGGGGGCGGGGGTGGCGCAGGGCCCAGCGATGAGGCTGGCGACGATGAGCGGGAGTTGGCCTTGCAGCGTCTGGGCCCCCATGAGGGAGGCGCGGGCTCTGGTGCTGGATCCGGGGGCTGCCGTGGATGGCAGCCCCGAATGTGGGCGCTCTTCGAGGATCCCTACTCATCCCGGGCAGCCAGGGTGAGTGGCAGAAGCCAGGGTCTCCCCATCTCGGTGTCCAATGGGCTCTTGGTGCTGGTGTTGGTGGGTCCGATGAGGGCGGGGAGGTGGAAGGAGATTGACATACCTGGCAGACTGTACCTGCCTGCCTCCCAGTTCCCTCATGGGCCCTTGGAAGTCACCCCTCCCTCCTGCATGCTCCATTAGGAGATTGCACACACTTGACTCTCTCCTTGGACCTAATCCCAGCTGTCGGCCTTGCCACATGCCCCTCAGTGAGTGGCATGCCTTCAACTTGGCTTTTCTCGCTCCTCTTTGGTCAGTGTAGTTGCCCTGTACAGGACCGCAGTCCTGGAGTGCTTGAATTTGGCCTTTTTGCAGGGAGTAAGGCATGATCAAGAGAAGGAATTCGTGGATTGGGTTGGACACTTACCTGTTTCCATCTTGCCAGCAGCTCCCTGTGCAGGCAGCTAAGCATCGCAGAGAAGGGGGCATAGTTTCCAGAATGCTTAGCTCATAAGAAGCAGAGATCCTCAGAGCCCAAACCTTTCCTGGTCTAGGACCTTTCTTCCAGGGAGCAGGCCCTGTCCCAAGGCTTTCCACACCTCTGTCATAGTCTGGCCTCTCTGTGGTGGACAGGATAAAGCCACTGCTTTGGGCTCTTCAGGGTCCCAGGACACTGGATAGCCACAAGCTTGCTAGTGATGGTATCAGACTTGTCACTGCTCTTTTCTCTCTGCTCTAGCACAAAGTGGCTTCCCAGAAAGCCCTGGTTCAGGTTACACTGGAAATGGCTGTGTGGGGAGAAGGGGAAACAGGTTGATTTAGACAAGACCTAGTCCCTACCCTGAAGGTGGTGGTTGTGGTGGGGTGCTAGAAAGATATGTATTTGTTCACTCCGGCATGCTTGGGCAGCTAAAACCCTGAAGAAGGCTTTAGAAATGTAAAAACAAAAAAGCCTGCAGGCTGGTATCTGCTCTCATGGACCTTAGCCTCAAAGCTGGCTGAGAGCTGTCTAGGAGACGGGAGAAAGAAAAGAGAGACAGGGTGACGAGCTGTTTTTGAGAGCTGTTTCTGTGAGTTGAAGCTGGTCTGATTGGTTCCTTTGGCGTCCCAGGTTGTCATGTTAGTGAGTCTCAGAGCCTTGCTCCCCATCTCCCCTCAACACCCCACGGACCGGTCCTCACCCTAGTCATGGGAGAAAAAGTTCCACTTCCTACCCAGGGGAGAGTGGAGGGTTGAAGAATTCAGCTAAAGGGATGCGTTAGGCTGGTATAAATACCAAGCCAGGGCAGTGCAGCTCCTCCTTGGAAGAAAAAGGAGGTGGAGATCCTAGCCAGAGGTTCCACGCAGTGCTGGGACTTGAAGTAGCCACTGGAAATCTGGATTCTTTTCAGGCCCTGTCTATTCTAGCTGCTTTGGTTTAAAGCTTTGTGGTCCTGAAAACCAGCTAAGAAGTGGGGAGCACAGCAATGCCTCTTGGCCAGTGCACCCCTGCTGGGAGTTTATTAGCCCTGATGGCCCTTAGTTTGTCTTTACTAGGAGAGAGAGACAATCACAAGCCATTGAGACTTTTTCAAAGTCATGGGGCAGGGAGGAGGAAGAAAGGGGCCAAACCAGGGAAGCTTTTATGGGAAGAGATGACTGAGGGAACTGGGCCCTATTTCTGAGCATTCTGGGGCCCCTGCTTCCTTTTTCCCTCCGTTATTGCGAGAGACTCTACCATCAAGTAGAGGGTTAGTTCTCCCATTTAAGTAGGGGAAGAACCAGGATTCGAACACATTAACTGTCTGGCCAAAGCCATCCTTAGTTTCTAACCTTCAGATCATTAGCATGGATGGGAATAACGCTGTGGAGCTCTGGCTGACACGTGTCAAAAGACTTGCCCACAGCTGAGGAACACAGGCAGAGACCAGTTCTGAACCGTTCTGGTCACATAAGTGAGAATACACAATTTATTAAAAAATAAATAACAACTCTTTATTGAGCATCCTGTACCAATACTTTGCTGTGAAGACATTACATTAATCTCTACTCTTCCTAAAGAACTTTAAACAATGTCCAGTTAACAGATGGAGGCTGGGAGCAAGTAAACCACTGACCTGGGATTACAGCACTCCTGCAGGGCTTTGAATCAAAGCTGGGGCTCCTTACTCTGTAACTACCACAAGCCTTCTCTACTGGGTGAGGCTGTTTGCTGGGTGGAGAAGTGGCTAGCTCCTTGCTCCAGCCTGCTCGAAGTCCTGAGATTCTTCTCTACTGTGAATAAACATCAGAAGCCCAGGAACCAATGGCACTCAGAAGTCCGAGGGGACGTTAGAAGGGCCACTTGCCCTGTTACTCCTTAAGACTCGAGGGCCCAGTGGGAGAGTTGGGAAGCTGCGTTTGTTTTCTCCACTGACCCCCAAGTTGTCAGAACTGTCCTCACAGGAGCTCCGTACTGTTGGATATGCATGTATCCCATCCCAATCATCAGCTGCAGTTTTCCCGGAAGGAGTTTGCAACACTAGAGGTTTTGTAGACTCACGATGTCACCTAGGAGGGCACGTGAGGGCAGAGGAGCTGTGCTCTCGGCCTTGAGGCGTCTCTTCACATACAGCAGTTCAGCCATTTGAATAGTACGTTATGACAGGAGCAAAACAGACGCAAGCAACAAAGTGAACTGAGCTAATTAGGAGAGCCTGTTGCCTAGCTACTGGCCGGGCTATCAGCTGGTCCATTCAGGAAGGCTCCGAGGCAGGATGATCACCCCTACTGCCTCCACTGTCGTCAGTCAGGCCGCTCCTGCGGTTCTGTTTCTGTGGCTTGAGCTGAGGGCAGGCTGGTTCTGTCTTCAGCCTCTCATGGACACTGCCCTGGGGCAGAGCAAAGGCTTCCTTAGGCTGTTGTATAACCCAGGAGAGGCCAGGAGGGGTTTGCGCAGCACTCAGAGCCATAGAATCTTGCCTTGTTCCTTCTGAGAACAGACTAGAGGCCTACCTCAGGGACCCTGGGCTACCTTGTTTCCTTGTTCTGTTCTTTAGAGGTCCCAAGCTGCGATGGATTTAATTCAGCTATCAGCTGTATAAAGGGCCACGGCCCTTCTCTTTTGGCTAAAGTTCTTAGTTGGATCTTTTTTCTTTCCATGTTTCTCTTCAGAATAGAAGGAGCTGATCACAGGATCCCCAATGCCTCAGGAGGGCAGCTAGACACGAATGTTTCTCTTTCTCAGGCTGTGTGACAGGATCTTGGCTTGGGCTTTCTTCTGCTACCTCCTCTGGCTCGGGAGAGGCAGGAATCGTTCACCTCAGTGAACAGATAAGAACACAGAGTCACAGTGACACCTGCCTAGACAGCACACCCCGTAGCATTAGAATCCAATCTCAGCTCTCAAGAGTCCACTCTGTTGCTGCTACTCCTGCCTTGCAACTCCAGCCCAGAAAGGGTCTCTGGCTTCTGGAGGGCTTGGGGGTGGCCCTCACTGGAGAGTCTCCTCCTCCACTCCACTCCTAGCCCCTTCTTATTTCTTATCACTTCTAGAATTGCCTTGGTCTGACCCTTCACTCTCACTTTTTCACCAGGTAACTTTGATAAAAAAAAAAATAGAGGCCAGACTTGGTTACAAATAAATATTAGGTTGTGGGGCAGGGGGTCAAAACTCGGGCCCCTTTAGAGGTCTGACATTGTTGGTAGCCACGGTAGTCATGACGGGCTTCAGAGTGAGGGCTGGCACTACTGATGCTGTGCCCTCTGAGCCTGGGTACAGGGTGAACATGAAACATGAGTCCAGCAGGGTAGTGCCAGCCCACCCTGGGTGGTCAGAGGCTGAAGACTCCCCTCGGATCCTGCCTCAGGCAGCCTCTCGGGTTCCTCTCGGGTTCCTCCGAGTGTTGTTTCTCTTTCTCACTCTGAAGAGATCAACATTTGCCTCAGAGCATCTTGTCTATAGATGATGCGTTGTTTCTGTTTGTCACCATTTTTGTGAGAATGTGGAGTGGGGGAGGGGAGTGAAATTAAACAGCCTCTTTTGGAGATCCGAGCAGAAAGCAGACAGGAACAGAGAGTTAGGTAACTGGGCCATGGGGAGAGCTAGCTCCTTGATCCCTTCACCTCCACAGTGGACATTGTTAGTCTAGATGCTGGGTACCAGCCACTCCCAACAGCCTGGGTACTACCAACCCACCACGATGGCCCACCTCCCTGCTGATTTTCCTTCCAGCCATGAAGTAGTCACCCAGTGCTTAGCAAGGACTCCCGTCAGAAGTAGGTTTGGCCCACTCTAGAGCGTTGTCAAGGTGCTAGGTCCCTGGAATCTGGAGGTTCTCCTGGGAATACCTTTGTCACCTCTAGCCCCAGTCCTGTAGCTAAATGATCCCTTCTCCTAACAGCTTGCCTGTCCTGTGAGAAGCAGCTAAAGTTACCTCGGTTCTAGGCATCTAGAAGATACTGACTGTGCACTTGCTCCATGGTAGCTACATGCGGCTGGGTTCTAGAAACGTAACGAAGAGGCCTGTGGTCTGGGGAGAGCTAGGGCAGGTAGAGAGGCGTCAGTGACAAGGACCGGCAACAGTAATTGCAGATGTGTCGTGATGGATGATGTGGTAGTTGTAAAAGATAAAGCCCAATAGGCAGAGAGGAATGACAAGCCCCAGCTCTAAGTGGGGTGATGACTTATCTCCTTGAATGATGGCTAAAAGGAGGCATTGCTATAGAAACACATGGTGCCCAACTCTGCAGAGTCAGGAACAGGATTGTCTGGCCAGTGAAGGCAAGTCTGCATGGGACATGGCAGAATGGAACTTGACCAACGAGAGGCTCTTGGACAGTGACTTGGGTTGGATCAGGTCCCATTTGGTTGAGGACTCACAGGAAGGGTGAACACAGGGGAAGGGCTGGAACTAGGGATTGCTGGCTCACAACCAGGCTTGATAAAAAGAGAAAGGGGGAGTGGCCCTCAGCTAGGATAGGGCCTCATGTATGTCTCACTTAGGAGCCAGGAGCTGCTTGGAGCTGCCTTTCTTGACAGGCCCTGTTCCTTCCTTCCTTTTAACCCCAGGGCTCCCCACTTAGCACTGCCTGGGTACTAAGATCTGACTTCACCAGGAGGCTCAGCCCCTCATCCTGTCTCCACAGATCTTCTTCCTCTGCAAGCGTCTTTGGCTGTGTTCTCAATTTTTCCTTCTCCTACACGTCTTCCTTAATATAGGTTTTGGGCATGAGTCTCCTTATGTTTATCTGTCCATCTGTCTCCCTGGTCCTCCTTCCTTGGACTCCCCTGCCCAACCCCCACTGGTTGTATTCAGTTCCCATTGACTAGTGTCTGTCACCTCTCCACTCACCCAGCCTCTGCCAGATTCCTGGCCCTCCGGCTCTGTGCTAAATTTCACAGGTATCATTTCTTTTAGTTCTCAAACAACCGCACTAGGTAGATTCTGCTCTCATCCCCTCTAAGACTTGGGGTCTTTGCACGGTTGTTCCTGCTGCCTTGGGCTCTCTTTCCTTTACCGCTACAGTCAGATTTCATCTTGTCCTTGTGATCTGGCCTGACCATCCGGTTTGAATTAGCTCTCTTTCTCTCTTAGCCTCCTTCTTCTCTTTTCCTCCATAATGCTCATACCATTGATATGCTATGTAAGATGTCTGTCAGCAGTTTCTATCCACTAGGATGTAAGATCCAAAAGTCAGAAGTGTTTCTCTAGATTTTTCCTGCTGTTCCCAGTATAGTGGCACATAGTAGGTATTCAAGTTTCCTCTTTATAAATGACGATTCAGAGGCTACTTGGGGCTAAGAAAGTCACAGGGGTCTCATAGGCATTTGATAACAGAACCCAGTTTGAACCCAAAAGTGTGACCTTTCGTTTGTTCCAATACAGTGGAGCAGAAGGAAAAGCTGGTAACTGGGTTGATAGTTGCAACGCTTGGGCCTTTAGTGATGGGCAGGTCCCTTGAAGGCCATAATAGCCAGCACGTGTCTGAGGGTGTCTCAGGGGAACAGGGAGCTGGAAGGAGTGTTGTCCTGACATCCAGGGTCTCCTGTCCCCAGTGCTGAGGCCCAGCTACCTCCCCTAGCAGATACAATCAGTTCACTCCAACAGTCTTCTGCCTGGGCAGTTTTGACTGCCGTTAGAATCCACAGCCTGTGTCCTCTTGCCAAGGAGAGAGCTGCCAGTTTCACCCATGGCCTCCAGGACAAACCGCTTCTAGCCTTCAGGTTTCCTTGTCTCCAAGAGCAGAAAGGGAGTTGACTTGTATAAACTTCTCAGGATTTGGTGGCTTGTCAGTTTTAGACGCAGGAGGGGGCTCCCCCAGAGACTGCCTCCGCCTCAGCTCAGCACTTAGCAGATTTTAGACACCCGCTGTGGTGTGGCTTCTGCAGCCTCCAGGGAGGGTGTGAGGTGAGCACTTGTACGGTCCCGGGAGAGAATGACATGGAGGGCACACACTTACCCGACTGATTGTAAGAGACGGCAGACACCCAGCTATCGCCGCCAGCCCTGGGCTCTTCAGCTCTGCTTTGCCCTCAGGCTGGCAGTGCTAGGCCTGATGAGAGGGAGGCTCAGGCAGAACTGACAGACCTACAGCCGCTCATGGGGGCTAAAGTTTAAACACAGGCCGTGACCCCTTGCAGGTTGCTATTGCTGTAGCTGCTGTCTCTTGGGATTCCTTTTGTCCTGGGCAGCCTGAGTCAAGGGCCTTGTGGGAAATGAAATAGTATCCCTCCCTCAAGGATGAGGCCTGGCAAAAAGCTCTAATTACACCAGGCAACCACTTAGGAAACAATTGCCTGAGAGTAATGTAGAGGAGAGGAATACTGGAGGTCACTGGAGGCCCTAAAGGACCTGTACCACCTTATGGCAATCTTGGGATGGCTCTGTGAAAAAAAAAAAAAAGCCAAAGAGACCACAGGAGTTGGGGATGTTTCTACCTCACGTGAAGGTGGTCTGGGCCTTCCATCAGTACCTGCGGCAGAGGCAGCTGAGGAATGTAGGCTGCAGCAAAGGCTGGGCACCTGCCTGACCTTGTTTTTCCACATCACTAATTAACCTCACATTCAGGATCCCAGGTGGGCAGACTCTGTTGGCTAACGGTCCCTCAGAGAGAGAGAGAGAGAGAGAGAGAGAGAGCACGCTTGGGCTTCCATGCCTCCTGGCAAAACCAGGAAGTGCTGTCCTAACCCCTCACTATTATTCCTTCTGCTTCTTGGAGCACAGGGTGGAGCCAGGACCCTGTATTCCACAGCCTCGGGCAGGCACTGTCACCAGCTCCTAATGGATGGCCATGGAGAGCCTGCAGTAGGCTGCGTTGTCTTGGCAGCCCATGTCTCAGGGGAGAAAAAGCGAGGCCAGCAAAAGCACTTGAAATTTACTTTCCCTAGGAGAAGTAGGTAGATGGACCCACTTCCCCAGCCTGTTCCTCTCCCTGCTGTCTATGTTCAACCCATCTAAAGAGTAAGGGAAATAACCCTGTCTTATGATGGGGGACCTGTCCTGGGAAGGCACATATCCTCGTGCTGGAATAGCGGGCACCAGGAAAGTGATGGCGCAGGCTGCATCGGGGCCTGCATTCCTGGGCCTGTGAAGCAACTCTGCTCAGGGGATAGTAAAGATGGTATGGTATAAAGGAACGTACAGACCACACGGTTTTGGGGTCATACCCGGTTCTTATGTGCTCTGGGGAGTGTGGTCCTAGAATAGACATGCAGCCTCTCTGACCATCAGTTCTTCCTTTGTGCAATGGAGAGTTGTGGTCTGTCTGCCTTGTCACTGAGGAGATGGAAGGCAGAGACACAGGTAGGGTGGCTGATAGTTCCGGGGAGAGAACAGATGGTGAATGTCATGACCAACGTTCCTTCCTTGACTCCTTCTATCCCAGAGGGCTCTGGGGATGTGGGGTCTTGCCTGGTTTTCCATATCCCCCGTGTTTTCTGTTAGTGTCTTGTATTGCCTACTCCCTTTCAGTGTGGGCACACTATGAGGAAAACCCCAACAGGCAGAGCTGAATGCTTGTTGTACGGGGAAAAAGGACACGACCAGGTAGAAATTAGGGCAGGGCAGGCACGGAGTCGTCAAATGTTGTACAGCCACGAAAATCCCTCAGTTGCCTGTGAAGGTTCAGTTCTCCGCCCAGCGGGGGAAGCCACGTCCCATCCACCAAGCAGGACCAGTAGCAGGAGAGCGGACCTTGACAGTGAGTGTCTTGACAGTGCCACCGAATGGCATGGCATGAATAACAGATGGAGGCTCTGTAATTGGTGTTGTTACACATGAATCTCATCTCCATTTGTCATGACTGGACACTTAGTCCAGCCGCTCCTCTGCCTGATACTGCTGTCATCATTCTGGCTCAGATCCCCACGGCTGTCAGGTCAGCTGCCGCCATTCTGGCCCTGATAAGTACAGTTCATTTGACTTGGAAGCTCAGGGTGCCGCTAGCATCAGTTTGCAGAAAAGGAGACACTGGTTGTTCTGAGAGCCTCCCCACCTCAACCTCCTGTTGTAGGCCATGGCTTAGAGTTTCTGTTGCTGTGAAGAGACTCCATGACCACGGCAGCTCTTATAAAAGAAGCATTCATTGGCGTTGCTTACATTTCCGGCGGTTAGTCCATTATCATTATCGTGCGACATGGCGGTTTGCAGGCAGACATGGTGCTGGAGAAGTAGCTGAGCGGCCTACATCTTTACTTGTGGGCAACAAGAAGTGGTCTGGGATTCTGGGAGGTCTCTCGAGCATATGTGAGACCTCAAAGCCCGCTTCCACAGTGACACACTTCCTCCAACAAAGTCACACCTCCTAACAGTGCCACGCCCTCTGGGGGTCATTTTCCTTCCAATCACCATAGTCCATGTTTGTCTTCATTCCTGGATTTACCACCGAGGCAGAAGGTGGTTCTAGGTGGCGGGGCGGGGTCATGGAGGCAGGTCATGTTAAAGGGGTCAGTTGGCAGAAAGTGGGTATTCCTTACAGCCCTTATCTCTGGACATCCCCTAAAGCAGCGGACCCTTATCTTGATGTATATCAGGGTCACCTAGATGATTTCCTAACGTTCTTCTTAGGTTCTGTGTCCTCCAAGTTTCTTTTCAGTAGGTCTATGTTGCTGAAATTTGCGTGTCTCACCCGTTTCCACACACTTGATGCTTCTGGTGTAGGCCCCCACTTTGGGAGCCTGATTATCCCGGGGGTAGTATGTGGACTACCCTTCACCTGGGAGCCTGTTAGAAAGGGGGGAATATAGACCCTTCCCCAAACCTCCTGAGTTAGCCACACTGGAACAGGTGATTTCAACTGATTTGTCCACACACCACAATTTGAGAAGCCTTAAAGCATAAATTGGGCAGAGCTGTAATAGTCAGGACCAGGAAGCTATGATACCCTGACTTGTGGTTTCCTCTGTCTTCTGAGCACCCTGGCAAAGATTAGGGGAAGCATTGCCCTGAAGCATCAGTGCATGCATACAGATAAATCCTCTCATGTCTCTACCTTACTCCCACCCCTTGACCAGCAATGGACTAGTAACCTATACGCTTTTGTTCCGTGAGTAGAAGTCACTGTTTCCAATGAGGCCAACTATTGCTGACATGACAACCACTCCCTGTTCTCCTGACCTACAGGTGGTAGCCTTTGCCTCTCTCTTCTTCATCCTGGTCTCCATTACCACCTTCTGCCTGGAGACCCACGAGGCCTTCAACATCGACCGCAATGTGACAGAGATCCACCGGGTAGGGAACATCACCAGCGTGCGCTTCCGGCGGGAGGTAGAAACAGAGCCCATCCTCACCTACATCGAGGGTGTGTGTGTGATGTGGTTCACTCTAGAGTTCCTGGTTCGCATTGTGTGCTGCCCAGACACACTGGACTTTGTCAAGAACCTGCTCAACATCATCGACTTTGTGGCCATCTTGCCCTTCTACCTGGAGGTGGGACTGAGTGGCCTGTCATCCAAGGCAGCTCGGGATGTGCTGGGTTTCCTGCGCGTGGTGCGCTTTGTCCGCATCCTGCGCATCTTCAAGCTCACGCGCCACTTTGTGGGGCTGCGCGTGCTGGGCCACACGCTCCGAGCCAGCACCAATGAGTTCCTGTTGCTTATCATCTTCCTGGCCCTGGGTGTGCTCATCTTTGCCACCATGATCTATTATGCTGAACGAATCGGGGCCAGGCCATCTGACCCACGGGGCAACGACCACACCGACTTCAAGAACATCCCCATTGGCTTCTGGTGGGCCGTGGTCACCATGACAACACTTGGCTATGGGGACATGTACCCGAAGACGTGGTCAGGAATGCTGGTTGGGGCCCTGTGTGCACTGGCTGGTGTGCTAACCATTGCCATGCCCGTGCCTGTCATCGTCAACAATTTTGGTATGTACTACTCCCTGGCTATGGCCAAGCAAAAGCTGCCCAAGAAGCGAAAGAAGCACGTACCGCGGCCAGCCCAGCTTGAGTCACCCATGTACTGCAAGTCTGAGGAAACTTCGCCCCGGGACAGCACCTACAGTGACACCAGCCCCCCTGCCCGGGAAGAGGGTATGGTTGAGAGGAAACGGGCAGGTAAGTCGAGCTTAGGCACAGGACTCCTTTTCCCCAAGTAGTCAGGGAGTTCCCTTGGCCCTTGATATTTGCATCTGTGCTATATTGTGTCAGTCATGCCTCTAGGAGGGCAGCGTATTAAGATCAATTGTTTCGTCCCATGGTTTAATGATCGTGGCGAACACCAGAGTCTGTGGAATGAATTGTCCTTTCAGTGTTGGATGTGATGGCAGTGTATAGAACTGTGTGTCAGAAGGCAGGTTTCTAGTTCCTCCTCGGGCCCCTTGTTTTGTTTGAGAGTCCCCTCCCCTCTAGGCACAACATGTCAATAGCAATGACGTATCAGGGTCCTGCCCTCAGATGAGAGGTGAATGTGCCTCACTCTGAGAAATCAGAGCAAATGCTGGCGCTGATCCGATTAGCCAGAGACCAGGGCAGCTGCTCCTCCAAGGTGCATCAACACATGACTCACTTCTTTCCCAACATGCATGTCTGCTGTCTCTTGGCCTAATAGATGTGATAACGTAACCACGTGGGAGGCTGCCTTCTGTTCAGCTAAAGCTGGAGTGAGTCCTGGGCTCAGGGTTTGACATGGGTAGAAGGGATCTAGGGAAGACGTAGCCCAGGGTCTTGGAAAAGCATGGGGGGAGGGTTAGGGACATGAAGGTGTTAGTGTTTGTGTCCTGACAGGAATAAGACGGGGCATCAAATTCTGACCTTCCACGGAAGGGCTACTCCAGGAAGCTCACCTGCCCTGGGTCAGAAGGGAGATCAGCCTGGTCCCCAAGAACATGGAGAGAGATTAGAAGACAGGAAAAGCACTATCAGATTCAATGGGCAGAGCTCCCAGGAATGGTACAAGCCCAGGTCTGGGGGGTGACTGGGTGTCAGGCCACCGAGGCTGGGCTGGGTAGACCTGGGAGACTGAGGCAGCAGCTCCTGGTTAGACTCTAGAAGTGGGACTAGTTCTCCAGAGAGGTGCCTGAGTTGAGACATTTAGACTTGTGACCCCTTGGCATGCAGCCATCACACATGTTGGGGCTAGGTGCTCTCTGGTATTAACTGGGGTCTGGATCTTCCTTGATAAAGACCTTAATAGGAAAGCTTCCTTATGCTCCTTACCACAGTGGTGCCCCTGATCCTGTTAGAATCAGAGATGTGCTCTGAGGTCCAGGCAGAGCTCAGAGAGGATCCGCGTGTCCCAATACAGAGGACCTTAGGCAGCTTCCTAGATGCGCACAGCACTGAGGCTTGACTTGGCCACACTGAGGTGTTGCATGGCCAATGCCAGCGTCTTCAGGCTAGGTTAACCCCACCACATACAGTCAGAGCCCATAGTAGCTGTGCTCCTCTTTGACGAAGGCAAGGTGTTCCCACAGAGAAGAGTTGAATTGGAGCCTCTTCCCTATACCTTCCCAGACAGAAGAGAGCTCTGCCCAAGCCCTTCAGCGCTGGCCCGGGTGCCCGAGGAACAGAATAACTGCCTTAAGTGGTGCAGGGAGAGAGCCAGCGACACTACTGAGTACGCCTGGCACACGAGCCACCACCCATTACCCCTACTAGCCAGGTCTTCTCTGAGGAATGCAGACTCATCAAGAGCCTACCTGAGCCAGACCAGAAGGGAAGTAAGAATTTGTGCCTGCAGGGGTTGATCTCCGGGGACCTCCTTAGAAGCCCACTGGGGGACTACGGCGACTGTAGGGTGTCTGTGTTGTGTTCCAGCCCACAAGGGAGGCTGTAAGCCGAAGCTGAGAGAAGAGTCTCCAGACCAGGCACCGCCATTTTGCTTTTGCTTCCTGGACCTGGAATCTGAGAGGCTCCCTTAAGAAGGCCCCAGCAACTGTCTTAGCTTCTTTTCTCTCTGCCCCCTCCAGACTCTAAGCAGAATGGTGATGCCAATGCGGTGCTGTCTGATGAGGAGGGAGCTGGCCTCACTCAGCCCCTGGCCTCGGCCCCCACCCCTGAAGAGCGTCGGGCCCTGCGACGCTCAGGCACACGAGACAGAAACAAGAAAGCAGCTGCCTGCTTCCTGCTCAGTGCTGGGGACTATGCCTGTGCCGACGGCAGTGTCCGAAAAGGTATGGTGGCTCCCTGGGCTGGGCAGGTTGGGAGCCCCTCCAGAGCTGAGTCTCTCCAGCCCTCCCCACAGAGCTTGAGGTCTCCCCCTCCCCTAAGCCCATGGCCACCATCTCCTCTGCCTTGGATGCGCCCTCGCATTTAGTATGCGAATCTGGATTAGAAAGCCTTTAGTATTCCCTAGGAGTCTATGGAGCCCCTCCCTCTCAGGTACCCACCTGGAGGAGCAGTGCTAGACATTTTATGGGATGCTCTGTGGCCTCCCCGGCTCTGGTCCTGCAGGCCTAGCCTACAGAGTCATACCCAGCCATGTCCCTAGTCCCAAACACTACCAAAGCCAGGAATTCCAGGTTCTAGGTCTTCAGACCACACAGGTCCTGTATCTCCAATTCTTCACTGCAGGCCTGGATCCCATGTCTGGCAGCTGCTGGGGTGTGATGGTCATGGGACCAGTCTGGGAGTGGCTAGGAGTAGGTGGGCAGGGAGCATGGTTCTCTCTCAGGAGTTAGCAGAAAGATTCTTGAAGTTAGTGGAGCAGCCTCTTACCTGTCTGTCAGGGAAGTCTGGAATTCTATCACCAGACTTCCAGTGTGTTAAGTGTTAAGGCCAGGAGCCTTAACCTTAAAGGAGAGGGAAACAGAAACCACTGGAGTGACAGGGGCCAGTGATGACTGAGAACCAGGAGGCTCAAGGCCAGAGCCTTGTCCTGTCTGTCTCCTGATCCCACTTTACGTTGACTGTCGTGTGTCCTGACCTCCCTAACATCCTGCCCATTTCCAGAAGAAGCTGTGTTTCTCCCTAAACAAACATCATCTGCAGGCTTTCTCTTGACCACCTCTTAACTAGCAAGGTTCCCCTCTCAACTTCTCAGGGTCCCAAATCCCAGACTGTGACAGGTTTGAATCAGACAAGGGTAGTGGTTGCTGCAGGAATAGCCTGCGATGTCTCTGGGCCCTAAAGATGGCCCCTAGCTACCAGGTCCAGACAATCTCTGGGGCACCTTCCCGTGTGCTTCTTAGGCATCCTGATCTGATAAGCAGTGAAAAGTGGCCATTCAGCTATGCTGGGCACCTGTCTCACTGAGTGACAGCAACAGGAGCAGCAGTCTGGCACCTGGAAGGAGAAGATCCTGAGGCAGAGAGTGCTCAGAGCTCATAGACCCTCGCCTGTGACTTCCATGCTCCAGCCTTCAGGCCCCGGACATGCCTTTCTCTCTTGCACCTCAAGAATACAGTAGTACCACTGTATTCTCTTTCACACCTAGAGAGCCTTGCTCAGGCTGCAGCCTGCTAAGCCACGGTGTAGAATGTATCCCCCACTCTTGTGGAGGACTTGAGAACACAGAGCTGAAGGAGGAACACCCTGGCGTCCCTCTTCAGGCTGTGAAATGCTTGGTGCAGTAGAGTTGTGGAAGAGACCGTGAGAATACAAGTCAGGAGAGCCCTGAGGGCAGGTACTCCCATAAGTACAGGCACGATACAGAAGAACCTCTATCCGTCCACGTTGCCTCCCTGGGGTGCCTTTGGGGGCCCATCTGCTCTATTTCCAAGATGCCTCCACACTGCTTCTTGGCAACAAGCATGTAGCTCAGCCAATTAGAGTGACCTTCGAGAGGGAACAGGTGGGTTGCTGGGAAACAGGCCTGCTAAGCAAGTGTGGCAATTAATATCACCAGACTCCCAGCACGCACTTCACAACTTTCCCCACGCCACACTTCTCCTCAGTCATCTAGACCTAGGACAAGGGGAGGCCGAGTGCAGGCCTTTTGCAGCCGTCACGCTGACCCCATCCCTAACCAGTAGTTTCCGATGAGCCCGGAGTGTATGTGACACGGGTGCTCCTGGGGGAAGGCAGGTGCTGGAAGCTGTGCAGTTTGTGCAGCTGGGCCAGCGAGAACGGGACAGGACACAGGTTAAGCTATGCAGAGGTCCTATGGTCTGCCCTCAGGAGCCCAGGAGACTGATGGCAGGGAGTGGCAGGAAGCCACTCACAACAAGGAGAGATCCCTTCGCCCCAGTCCGGGGCCACCCACCCTATAGAGTCTCTTGAAGTAGCATGGATTCCATGGAGCTCCCTTGTTGAGGAGACAACTCCACTTTGACCCATGTGCCTTTTCTTCACCAAGGCTGCGAAAAGTCCCGGAGTCTAAACAACATAGCAGGAGCGGCTGGAACCAGTCTGGGGCTGTCTCCACTGGCATCGCGGTACAGCTCGCCCTATCCTCCGAGAAAGCTCCTGCTCTCGCACCCCTTCCACCCTCTCACCAGCCCCCCACCTGGTCACTCAGGTCCTTAGCTATACCACGGCCTTCCTCAGCTCTGACACTGGGACACATATCCAAGCAGGCATGTTTACATGCCATCCCAACCCTTTTATCCCTCCTGAGGTCTGAGAAAACAGCAGAAGGGAACTTCAGTCAGGATGGAGAATTCGAGTCCCTGAGCCTACCCTACATGGCACCTGGATCCCCCAAACTGTCAGCCATGGAACCTGAGTACAAGGGGGAGATATTGCCAGCTTCTCCCTGAACCATAGGTGCTGGCACACTCAGGGCCCATGTCTCTGGGTTTTGCCTTCAGCTCAGGATCCTTGTAGGCCAGGATGTGCATGGTACACAGAGTGTCTGGAACGGCTCAATCTTGCCTGCAAATCAAACCTACATTTAGATTTTAACCACAGAAATTTAATTTGCATTCCTTATGGCCTTTAACCAGTAACCAGCTTGTCTGTCTGTCTGTCTATCCACCCCACACCAAGATCAGCAGGTAACAAGGCTGTCTCATGGGGCATCTCTGCTGGTGAAAAGGACGTTTGGCTCCTTGGACCAGCAGCACCTGTCGACAGAGCTGCCCTGGGAGTGGGACCCGGTGTTTCCCAGCTGGGCCTTGGGGCACAGATGGGAGTTCCTAGAACCCAAGCCCCAGGCTTGGTGCAAGCCCTGGTGTGGCAGGGTGTGTAAGTGCAGGGAGGCCCTCCTCCCCGAAGCCCGTGCCCAGATTCAGCGGGTGGCACCCAGCATCCCATCTGTGCCCTGCGCTGCTGCAGCATCTCCACACTGCTTCCTCTGCTTCAGCGACAGTTTGCTCCCTCTCTCCCGCTCCCTCCGATTCCCAGCCCTGCCTCTGAGTCACCTGCCACTCCCACCCAGCCTCTGCTCTGTATTCCTGCCAGAACCGGAGACTCATCTAATTTCTATAATTAAGTGTATTCATTTACCTAACGAGCCCGGGAGCACAACAGGTTTGTGAGTCATTGGGTGAGCAGGGGTACACCTTGCACATAGACAGCCGAGGGGAAGTGAGGAGACAGGAGCTCCTACCCACACCTGCCACCGGGCCCCTCCGGCTCCCAATAAGCCCCTCCCTCAGCCCAGGGCTAAAGGACAAAAGCCTCTACCAAGCCTCCCTGCTTCACCTGATGGGAATTGACCTGACAGCAGAGCCACGTGCCTGGCTATCTTAGAGTCCGATTATGCAACTTTGAAAAGGGCGTGCCTAAGGAAGGTCCATATCTGCTCCCTTCAGGGTAATAAAGGGACCTGGTGAGGCAACTTTAGGGACCTGGCAGGAAACTGCAAAACCAGGGGGCGGTCAACACAGAAGGTGGCCCAGGCATAGATGTAAATCGTTTCCCCGAGGTTGGAGCTTTGCAAAGCCTGTGACAGGCACTGTCGCGTGAGCAAGCACTGGCCGACCTTCGGAAGTTCTGCTAGATCAGGCCCTGGCACACTCGGTTCAGCCGTGCTCTACAGGGTCTGCAGCCACTGGCTCTCAGAAGGGGGTGTTTTCTGAGAGGTAAGATGAGGGGATACTGGGAAGCAGGCTGAGTCTGAATCGAGCCTCCTTGTGGTAGATTGGGCCCCACCCAGCGGGGCTCCTGGTACCAGGAGACTGTGGTCTGACAGGATGAGCCAGGTGTCCAGTTTAGCACGAGTACCACAGCTATTTTCTCTGGCTTGCCGTTCTGGTTTGGGGAACCGAGGCAGCTATTTCTGTGGCAACCCTCAAGCTGTGCGGAACCCAGGTTTCCACGGCACCCACCGCCTCCTCTCTTCTTTCCTCCTACAAGGATGGGCATGCTTACAGCACCCCTGTAGGGGGCACAGATGTCCCTGGGAGACACAGTGCATCTGCCAGGTTGAAGCCCCTAGCATTTGGTTGGAGAGATGGGCTCCTATACCCACCCCTAATCTCCTGGCTCCAAAGGGAAGAGGCAGGGCCCAGTTGGTGGAAGAACTAGGTGAGTTATCTGTCCTCAGCTACCTCTTAGGACTTTTGTGTTTGCCCAGGGTCCCAGGAAAGAAAAAAAAATCTATTATGGCAGTTGCCTATACAAGGCCTCAGATCCATCCAGGTGTTGAATGTCCTTCACAAGGAGAAAGGTTTATCTCACGGAGACGCCCCCAGAAGGCCATGTTGAACCAAAAGCGTGCGTTAGCTTGTCTTTGCATTGGACTTGGAATTGGACCTGTTGCTTTTGCTTTTAGAACATGACCCTGTAGCTGGGGTCTGGGGCCCTGCTTAAAGAACAAGCAGGCAGCCTAGGAGCAAACTCAGAGCCTTACCTTTCAGACAGAGCTGGTTGGGGCCACAGTCTTACGGAGATGGTAACGGGTCATGCTGAGATGAGAATATATATATATATATATATATATATATATATATATATATATATACATATTCTATATATACTATATACATACATATACAAATATATATATATATATATTAAAAAGCCTTTAACATGCCAGGGAATATATAAAGTAAAAAGCCTTTAACATGTCAGGGAACCCTAGTGTAGAAGTGGTGAGGCTTGGATGCCAAATGACAAACTAAATAGCTGTACTAATCAGCCTTGGGGTTGAAACTTCAACACACTGTTAGCTCAGCCTCTCTAGCTGTCTAGCCAGTACTGCTGCTGGGAGATGGGGAAGAAGACCCAAGCCTCAGATATCTGAAGCTGATGCCATGTGCCAGCCTGCTCTCCCGAGGCAATGTGCCCTCCATACCCACGCCCCAGGACTCTGCCTATCACTTTGAGGTCCAGGGGCTGGGTGTGACGTGTCTTCCCACTCTAGAGCCATTTTCACTGGCTCCTTGGGACAGTGGGGTTGTCCATGGTGGTGAGGGCAGATGGGGCTATTTGGGGGAGAGCACAAAAAGAGCAGAGGACAGTTGGAGTGAGGGGCCATGAGCCATAGTCTACAGCAGGGATTTTCACCGCTGCCTCCCTGCTGGGCTCTATGGAGTCTGCTATGGTTCCTCTCCCTGCCGCAGTAGAACTCCGAAGACCTGAAAGGCTAGTAGTTCTTGCAAATGGCTACCTGAGTTTCAGCGTCACCTGAGTCTCCTGGGCCTGGAGGCGGGTTGGCAGAGGAGAGATGAAGGTTTCACCCCACTTGCTGTACCACCCCGGTTCTTCCTTGCCTCTTAGCCCTGGGTGCCCTATGCCTTCCAGCTCTGCTATTGGCTGTTCCTTAGCCCACAGCCCGTGGGTCAGCAGCTGGCTGGCTTCCTTCTAACAACTCACTCTTTGTTTCTCCCTTTCTCTTGCTGAACTCTTGACCCCCCCCCCAGAAGGCAATGTTGAACCGAAAGCGTGCTTCCCAGTGTCTCACACCTGTGCTCTTTAAACACAGAGACCTGCCAAGACGCCCTCTCGTCCAACTATGCCCACGCTGAAGTCCTCACCCTCTCTTAAGGCGGCACCAACGTGAGAAAGACAGGCAGACAGACAGGAAGCCAGAGGCTTAGGGACACTCTGGAACCCAGGCACAAATCTTTTGCTGGGAAAAAGACTCAGATATCCTTGTTTGCACAGAACTGGTGGAAAAACCTCCCATGCGACTCTCGGGCCCCAGAGCCATCTGGGTCTAATGCTCTGTTCTACTGTACATTGAAGAGACATATATGCACATATAGTATCTATATTCATACGTACTATATACTCTTGTGTGTAGTGCACGTACTACTGGTGGTCTGTCTTCGTTGTTAGGCTACGTCTCCCAAGTTTTCTTCCCACCCTGGGACCCCTCCCCTCCTCCTTCATGGATTGTTCCTTCTGACTGTGTTGTATGGAATATCCCAGGGAAAGTAGTGGGCCTGGCACCTGCCCCTCCAACTGGGTGGTCCCAGGCTGCTCTCACTTGGGGGTGTTTCCCCTGCCAGCAGGTGGCCTGTTGAAGTCTGCTAAGGCAAGATTGCCCTCCAGGGTCACTGCTTCACTAGCCCAACCCCACCCCAGATTGGGGTTCTACCTCCCACCCCACACTGGGGGCACTTCCAGCGGCTCTTCTGTAGCCTCTGTAGCTCCTTCCAGCACCCCCTTCTGTGCCCTTGACAGAGGGGAGTTTTATTTCTTTTGTGTGAGTCTCCTTTGTCCATTTGTTTTCAAAGATGCTGCTGGGCAGATGGAAGGGGATCTGTTTGCCCATCTGGCTCAGGGGTCTGAGAAAGGGACACCTTGGGCAAGAGGAGACCAGTCGCAATACTGTACTTCCTGGCCGGCGGCCAGAGGATGCGTGCAATAGCAGAGGCCAGGTGACCCCTTCAGCCTTGGCCTCTGCCCCTCCCTCGGCCCTTCCTGCCCACCCTTGGTATCGGTCAGTCCTTTTCTAAAGCTGTTCCCTCGTGTGTGTCTGAGGCACGCCTAGGCCGGGCCCCTTGTGCCCTGTCTGCATGCCCTCAACTGTCATGCTGTGCTCGAGCACCAATAAACACATCCAAGTGTCCTGCTGCTCCTCTGTGAGCATCTGCCTCGCCTCTCTTTTCTGGCTGTGGGTCTGTGGTGGGGGGAGGCCTCCCTGAGTTCCAAACAACCTCCCGTCTGCGTCTAAGGATTGCACACACCTACCAGGGATCCTCCCTGTGACCCAGCTCCTGCATTTTACAGCTAGCAGGAAGTTCTCAAAAGTGAGGCTGCTCAAGGCAGCCAAGGGCATAACACTGAACCCCTCACTCCTGGGCAGTGTCCTGATTCTGCTGCTGCCACCTGAGCGACCCCCCTCCCCCATACACACACACCATAGCATGGAATAAGTCTTCTGTGTGTAGGGAAGTCCACTGTATGCCTGCTTGTTCATTCAGGGACTTCCCTGCGACTGCATCAGTTTTAAGTGGGCCAAGGCTCTGGGGAGGCCAGCTAAGGACTGCATGAGGGCTGAAGTTCCAAAGCCAACACTGGACTGGCGTGATACAACCAAGGGGCCCTTGGGGATGGAGAATGGGCAGACCTGAAGTACATGGTCTAGGGAAGTGGCAAGTTCTTGAACACTGGTGACCCTCACTATTCCTTTCACCCCCACGTAGGGGCATACACGAGGCTGGCTTTATAGATACGCAGCCCTGCCGTCACCCAGAAGGGATCCCCATACTGTCATCACTGATCCTCAGAAAGACCTGTGGTTTCGTTTGTCCTGGGCTCTGCAAATCACACAGCCAGGTCCAGGTGCATGTTCTCATCTCCCTACTCCCCACTGTCTAAATAAACCTCCATAGACGCCTCCATTTAGTCTTGATCTTCCCCTTATTAGCTGGGAATCTTGGGGTAACTCCTCAGCTCTGTTTTCATGCCTGTAAAATAATGGTGCTTATTCCAAAGACAGCTTAACAGCCTGGCCCAAGGTCAGGTGTCTGCACAGAGCATACTGGAGACAGGAGATCGCCCATAAATTCTAGCTCCCCCCTCACCCTTGCCTTCAGTTCAGGCTTTTTTTCTGCAGATTTTCTTCATGTCCAAACACACTCAGAAAAGACAAGAGCACACCAGGAGCTGTCTAGGGCAATACAGAATGGCAGGGTGAAGACTGCAGGGCCCTAGGGAAGGAAGAAACAAGGGGAAGCCTATTCCTGAAGTGGCATGGAAAACCAGCCACGAGCCTGGGCCAACAGTAGAGGCAGGGTGGTGGCAGGCGGCCAGTTGTCAATTAAAGATGAAATCTCTCCTCCAACTGGAGGGCAGATAGGGCTGTGCTCTCCCCCCAAGAGAAAGCCATTTGCAGCCAGGCTGCTCGGAGAAGCTTGGCCAGGCGATAATGGGATGGGATGTACTGCTGACTCCCTAATGACATTACGCATCAGGGCCCACATCCAGAATGGCTGTTTTTTACTTTAGCTGGGTTTTTTTTTTTATTTTGTTTTTTTTTTTAACATGAATCCATATTTATGGGCTAAGAACCTAGCAAACAGCACATGAGCATTGGATGCCAGGAACATCCCAAGGGGACCTACGGGGATGTGGCTGGGATACGCAGTGACACCTTCAAAACTCTGGAATGGGCAGATGCAGAGTGGCCCACGTGTCCCCGAAGTTGCACCATGAAGGGAGGAGACACACGGTAGGCTTCTGCTCTCCCTGGGGCCCACACTGAGTCCTAACTTAGGGGCTGCCTTAGAGAACAGAATCACTGTGCCGGGGTGGGCTTTTAGAGTCAGAGGGACTCGGATGTGAATCTCAGATCTGTGACTTCTTAGTCCCGCGTTGCCTAGGTTGCCCGAACCTCCATTCCTCATTGTCATAACCGTCATAGCAGTAGGTATGCTGAGCTGTAGGAGAATGATGTAGGTGGTGCCAGGAAGTTTTCTGCACAGATAACCACAGGTCACTGAGCTAGCAGGATTGCTCAGTGGGTAGAGACCCTTGTTGCCGGGCCTGACAGTCCTGAGTTCGATCCCTAGGACTCTCATGGTGGAGGGACAGAACTGATTCCTGCGAGTCATCCTTGGACCTCCGCATGCACACAAATAAATAAATTACTAAAAATCATTGCATTTAAACAAATATAGATGGGGGGGGGTTTCCTGTGGTGCAATCTTCAGCCAACAGCAGCAGTTTGGTTTGATGCCTTCCCATTTCAAAAGAAGTGCTATGGATTAGCCTCCTTTTCTTTTGACAAAGGAGACAAGGGTCTGGTTAAACAGCATGTGTGTGTTTCGCCTGAGATACACGTGTAATGCGCACGGAAATGCGTTCCGAGGTTGATGTGACGCTTTGCTCCGCAGAGAAGAAAATGCACCACCGCATAGAAGGCCATTTCTCCAGAATTACAACCCTGTAAGAGCCACCAAAACTGACACCAAGGCCCAACAGAATGGCTCTACTGCCCCAGTGCCTGGACAGCATCTAAACTGGGGAAGGCTTGGGAGGAAAAACCCCTGGTGTGGAACTTAGAATGTTTTTCATTTCCTTAATCTCAATTGACGCCTTTAGCAAAAGTATTGGTTCCCTCTTAGAAGATAAGAAAACCAGGGCTTATGAAAGTGGGTTTAATTCACTCTCATGTCTGTGTAAACACACACACACACACACACCCTGGGGAAGAAGGGACATCTTGACTTCATTAATTAATGACCAGATGGCAACACCTAGCTCAGGGAGTGACAAGTCCCTTCCCAGTGACACACAGAAGGGAAGCCTGGGTGGGACTGGCTTGAAAACCAGGGGACAGGAGGAGCAGCTAGTCCTGGAGAAGATCTGGTGGAAAACCAGCTCCTGGGTTCAGGTATTTGGCGAACACTGCAGTAGGGATACCAGTTATTGGTAGAGATGTTAAGGAGGTCAAATGACAAGCGCTATTTTGGGGTTGGGGCGCTGGCTTAATCAATAAAGTACTTGCTTTTCAAGCAGGAGGACTTGCATTTGATCCCCAGAATCTACATCTTTAAAAAGCTGAACATGGCGGCATGTGTTTGGAATTCTGACACTAGGAGGCAGGACAGGCAGATCCTCGAAGCTCGCTGGCTGGCTAGGCTAGTCCACTTATCAAGTCCCAGGCCAGCAAGAGATCCTGTCTGAAAAAACAAAGGTGCATGACTCGTGAGGATCGACACCCGAGGCACACACACACACACACACACACACCTTATTTTTGTCTCCTTCACAGACTTAATAGGAAATGTTAGAAACTCTTCCACACCGACTCAGCAGAGAAGGCTGGATCTCCTTCCCTGCACTTCACTGTGCCCCAAGAGGTGGCACTGTGAACACCTGGTCAAGGTCTTCCAGGCCTTCCAAAATCAAGCTTCCCAACAAAACAACTAAGAAACGGTTAGGAACAGACTCCCCTATAGGCTGAGGGCAACTCCGTTCCTAGAAGTAGGAGGGAACCCCAGGAGCCGAGTGCTGGCTGTGGGAAGAATTTCTGCATGCTGTGCAAGGTGGTCAGACCTCTGACTGGAAGGCTGACTCAGCCGGGGCAGCCCGAGAACTTGGAGATTCAGGGAAGACTCAGATGAACTCCTTTCCTGATGGGACTTTCCCAGATTCCCTGCCCCGACAGAGAACATCTGAGACATTACTAGACAGCAATGACTCAGTAGACATGGACTTGGGTTGCCATGTGACCCACCACCAGCCCCCAGGGATCCCTGTGGCATTGTCACCGTGAGCACCTGTGTTTAGCTCAGGGCTCCCAGTCCTTTGTGTATGACAGTGCTCACACCCTAGTCGGCCCGTGAGCTAGCCCAGTCCCTGAGGACTGCCGTCATCACACTCAGGCCCAAACAACATGCATTGCTCCCGAGGACTGTCTCGAGGACTCGAGACCTGGCTGTCTCTTAAGTACCCCAGTTTTACCTTCTGCCAGGTATCTGCTTACCTTTCCAGGGACTCCTGGGAGGGGCGTGGTTAAAGTATGTACTAGGGTCATTGTGACTAGATTACTGGAAATGCAGAGTCTTGGTCTTGGTTGAATTTGGGTCCCTGCTACCTAATGCAACAGTCCCTGGTTGTTGGGAGGGCCCCCTTTCTCTTCCATACTGTCTCCTTACCCGCTCCCATGCTTTAAGCATTTATAGATGCTGATAGCATCCCTGTTTCTAGCCCCATTTCAGAAATCCCCGCTCACATCCGTTCAGTCAGTAATTCTGCAAGCATACAGTGGAGCTCCTTCATCTCACGCTGCTCTCAACAGTGCCTGTGTGATGCTCCACAGGCCTCCGATTTCTCCCTCTGCCTTCCTACCCTCTGTCCACACACGCTACAGCTGACCGGAAGCCGGGTGGAAGAGCACAGCCATAATCTCACCTTCTCACTCCGGTATTACTTCACTCCCTGTTTTCAAACACAAGATTATTAAATGCTGTGCTATGTCCTGGGGAAAGAGCAGTAAACAGGACCCCTGCCCACAAGCTTGGAGCTTGTGTGCTAAGTGGGGAAACAGGCCAGGCATGCTACTTTTCTGCCTTGGAAATGTATTTCAGATAGTCTCATCCTGCTCCCTTCCCAGATTGTCTGTTCTGTCTGAGGTCCCCAGCCTGGGCCTTTTTTTTTTTTATTATTTTTTTTTTTTTTTTTTTATTGAGAAAAGGAAAAAAAAAACGTTTCCACCTCCTCCCAGCCTCCCATTTCCCTCCCCTGGGCCTTTTGCAGGAGGCGCCTCCCAGGCCTCCCTGTGACCCTCAGCTCTTCCATCATCATCTCTGGTCTCGCCCAGCAACCAGAGAGCAGTTTAAAGTGGAATCAAGATCCTGTTACCCTTAAAACCCTCTGTGGCTTCCTTCCCTCTGCATTTCAATACAATTCAACGCCTTCAACGGGGGCTTGGGGCATGGTTGTTTCTCAGCCCCTGTCCCTATCCTCCCAGCCCACCTCCAAACTTTCTCTCTCTCTCTCTCTCTCTCTCTCTCTCTCTCTCTCTCTCTCTGCAGTCACACATGCTGGTCCCCTCACAGGACCCATTTCCCTTCCCCACCCACTCCAGCCCTTCCCTTGACGGACTCCATCTTACCCTTTGCATCTGGCGAAACAACCCACACTCCCAACTTGAGTGTGACCTCCTCACCTGGCCCCAGCCCTCACCTCTGGTCTCCATATATATATTTATGTAGTTTTACTTGCATTTCCTTTTCCGCGATCATGGGTGCTGTAGCAGTTACGTTTATTTATTTGCGTGAATGTGGTGTATGTAGATGTTCCTACTGTACGTGTGCATCATGCCATACCATGCATGTGCAGGTCAGAGAACAACTCTGAAGGCAGGGCTCATCTTCTACCAGTTTCTGCCACTGCATTGCCTATTCCAGGCTAGTTGGCACGTGACCTTCGGGCAGATTCTCCTGTCTCCTCTTCCCCTCTTGTAGGAATGCTGGGATTGCATTGCATCAGGCTTTTTGGGTGGGCTCTGGGAATTAAGCTCAGGTTGTTGGGCTTGTATTAGTGTGGCAAACACCTTTCACTGCTAAGCCATCTTCTAGATCCTCTTCTTTTTGAAACCCTCAATCTGGGTCTCATCAGTTCGTCTAGACTGAGTGGCCAGTGAGCTCCAGGGGATCCACCTTGTCCCTGTTGTCCCTCTCTCCCCAGTACTAGGGTTAAAGGTGAATACCTCCCTACCTGGATTGTTTTTTTTTAATGTGTGCTGGGGATCTGAATTCAAGTGCTCACACCTGTGCAGCAGGACCCTTTAACAACTGAACCGTCTGCCTAATGGAGCCGCAGCCCCATCCTCTGCCCTTTTCTATGTCAGCCAGCTGTTTTTCTTCATGCTACTCTCTGCATCGCTGCAAGTTTGCCTCATGTTGGCCTCTGTGAATTTCTAGGTCCTTAGCACATGCTTGGGGCTCAGTCCCTATTTTATGAATGAATGAATGAATGAATGAATGAGCGGGAGGCCAACCTGGCTCACAGCTGCTAAACTCAGCCTTGCTTCCAGCTGGCCTGTGTGCCTCACTTCTAGGGCATTCCTGGGAGCCCTTGGGGAACATGTGAAAGCTCTTCTCTTTCTAGCATGCATTTCCTGCCTGAGAAGCTGTCAGAATAATGAGAGAGAGAGAGAGAAAGAGAGAGAGAGAGAGAGAGAGAGAGAGAGA
>NW_004949123.1:415499-557329 GCF_000317375.1 Microtus ochrogaster | reverse complement strand
AGAGAGAGAGAGAAGGGGGGGCAAGCATAGCAGCTCTTCACCTCTGTTCTTCAGAGTTCTCCATTTTCTGAGTTTTGGGGCACTGGTAGAGTACCCCTGCCCTGCTGCAGGCTTCTCAAAAGTGCTGACTCCTGGCTTCTCCCTCATAGTAGATGCTCAGTGAAGTGTTTGCCTGAATGAGTAAATAGCAAGGAAGAAAGATGCGAGCAGGAAAAAAAAAAGATCAAGATAGAGGAGGAAAGAGGAAGATGTGAAGAACTGATGAAGAGCAGAAAGAGGAGAGCTAGAAATGAGGCTGGGGAGTGGCAAGGAGGACCCAGCTGCCTGGCCCAGCCTCAGGGGGGATGGTAGAGCTCTCTGGCCCCCTGACAAGAGGGGCTTCCTATGCCGTGGGTCACACACCCTGGGGTCACCGGGTGTGACTGCCCATGAGGAAAACATTTGTAGGGGCAAGAGACCAAGATGCCTTAACCGAGGCTCAGCTCCGCTCCTGATTTCCAAGACCCTCTTAGTATTTCATCCTTTGTCCTTTGTATCTGGTCCTCTGGCCAGGCGACATTCAAAGTCCTTATCAGTCAGTGGGGAATGTTTAGAACAAACCGTGCACCAACAGAAGTCTTTGCAAGCTTACAGACCCAGAGGCCAGGCCCAGAGGCTCCTTGCTGCTCTGCAAGAGCTGTTGCCATAGTGGCTTCCCTGGGGTGGCAGCTCCCCAGTTGCCATGGAGAACAGAAGGGTACAGCTGCACCACCACCATCATGGATGCCTCTGTGGAGAAGTAGCACCTTCCTGAGCTATTAGCCAGTCAGCCGGGGACTAGTCCATGCAGTCTTCCAGGGCTGGGGAGCAGAAGCTAGGCCAGCCTCACCCTGCCTTCTTGTGACACTGGTGTGATAGCGGGCCCTCTCATCCCCTTAGGGGACAGCACTGTTTATACTCCTGTAAACCCACTGAGGATGTCATTTCTCTCAGGATCTCACTAGAGGTAGAAACCAGCTCCCAGGAAGCCTGGGCAGGAGCAGGAGGGCAGTGCACGAAGGCCCTAGGGTAACCATTCTCTCTCTTTGGACCTCAGTGCTGGATTGTGACAAACTGGATTTCCTTACACAGGGCTGAAATGTTGGTTTCTAGAATTCTCCATTTCTTCCTCCCAGGCAGGAGGCTCTCACTACTTTCCCCTTGCTATGGCCGTCTTTGCCCCCATTACGGGGCTCATCCGGTCACCCTCACTTCATCTACTCTAGGAACAAGAAAATGCTAATCATCCACAGCCTGGTATAAACTAGGCTCCACATGTGCTTTACTTCCCAGGAGATAGAACTGTAAGACCTCTCACCTTTCAGAGCAGAAGCCCTGTTCTCTATTACAGAAATTATATCATCAAAGAGCCCTAAGCAGGATAGTTTTTGTTTGTTTGTTTGTTTTGTTTTTTAAACTTAGAGAAGAAAGCAGATTTTCCTTGTGTGGGTAAAAAATGGGATTGATATGTAAAATAAGAAAAGATATTTTTTAAAAATAAATTAATTAATTTAAAAATTAAATTAAAAAATAAAATAGAGAGGCAAAAAAAATAGATGACAGGGTTCTACATGGAATTCTCACTTGGCTTTGATTAACCACAAAGTATTTGAAGGTGCTTGGGCTGTAGTTCAGTGATAGGGAGCTTACATGGCATTTAAAAGGCCTGGAGTCCAATCCCCAACACTGAAGAAAATATCAGAAATGCTATGCATTGGCATTTGCCTTCTTCTAAAAGGTCCTTCTCCTTTTGGCCCCTCCCCAGCCTCATACTGAGTCTTTTTCCTGGTAAACGTGAACATCTCTCAGGGCCCACTCAGGCATCCCCTCCGAGAACCATCCCTGCTCTCCCAGGGAGAGCGCTCTGTCCTTCATTATGACAAGTGCACACTAAGCACTTTGCATATTTATCAGTGATGACTTCCTTGCTGGTTTTACTCAGCTAAGCCCCTGCTCCGTGCTCAGGAGCCTAAAGGGGAATGGATAGGCGGATCGTGAATGAGTTGGCCACCCACCATTGACTCCTGTCAGCTTCTGGCTTCCACGTCTGTCATTCCAGCCTACAGCTGAGTCTCAGAATTTGTCCAGAACAATTCCCTGGGATGCTATGCCCTCCAATCCCACCACCGAGTCTCCCTGCCCTCCCTCATCCTTAGCTCCCACCTCAGCCCTCCAGCTCCCGGGCTCTAAACAATGAAGGTTTTTTTGTGACTGTGGACCTGCAGAGTTTTCTCCAGACAGCCAGGTTTGTGTCCTGGGCCCTGCAGCCTTCTTCCTTTTCAGTCTTTATGAAGAGTGCTCTGTGCTTCCTTCCCTCCCCAGCTCTCACTCAGTATGTGGTTTTTGCTCCTGGACAAAAATCCCTGCTCTAGAAGGAGCCGCGGAAAGAGAGGCTTGGAGAGGGGAACAGTGCTCCCTGAGGTCCAAGCCAGGCCCACAGTGCCGCCGAGCTTCTGCCTCCACATTTGTGAACCGGAGATGAACCCACACAAACATCACATTTCCTGAAGGTGTTCTGGAAAATTAGACTCTGAAAGGGTCCTCTGGGACTCTTGTTAAGCAGGAGTTGGGGTGAAGGGCTATCAATCCCCTGCCCTATTGAGGGTGTGGGTGGGTGTTCTGTATCAGAGGCAGTTAGTTCCACAGGAAGTTAGAGAAAACAGCTCCCTCTGACTCGGTACTTGCAACAGGGCAGAGTTTGTTCTTACTCTGTGCAGTCCCTCATCTGAACAACGCCATTACAGACAAGAAAAGCAAAGCACAGGGAATATTTCAACAAAGATTGCAGGCCAGTTTCAGGGACACAAACCCATTTGGGCTGGTTCTGGCCTTGTGCACCCCCCACTGAGATTATGCCCAGACCTAGCCAGGGGTCTCACTCAACACCACCACAACTATCAATTCACACTGTCTATAGCCAGCTAATTCCATCTGCAGCTCTTTGGGCTGCTTTGGAACTCTATGGCCTCAGGCAAATGACTCTCTGAAACTGGTTTCTCCTCTAAGGAACCTTGCAACTCAGACTCCACTGAGAGCAGAGAGATGGGGTGTGTGAAACACTGGACAGACCCAGTCAGCTGAACAGCGATCATTGCATGTCCTTGGGGAAATGAGCCAGGAGATAGTTCCAGCCCTGGTTTTCACCATAGAAAGTAGCAGAAATCATATCCCTCAAATCTCTTGCTGAGACCATTCACTGTGGGATGACGGGGATGGTGTGTCTCTAGCTTGAGGCCAGGCCCTAGGATATTAATATTCATGAGACTCTTCACTGGCACTTCATTTCCTTCTTGGTGACCCCAGAAGCAGGACAACATGTGTTTGCTTGCTAACCACGATGCCATCTGCTTCCTGGGCCATGCTGGGGGTTAGGGTAACTCAGCCCTTATTTTAACAAGCTGCTCTTTATCTCTCTCCCAAGGTCCAGGACTTGTGTACACACACACACACACACACACACACACACCACTGGCAGTGGAGTCAAGGAGACGGTGGTATGGGAGGAAGTACACAACACATTAGAAACAAATGCTACAGTTTGCATCTTCAGTGTGCCCTAAGATGGTCCTCTGTTCAAGGTGTTATTGCAAGGCAATAGAACCTGTAGGATACAAGGCCTAGTGGGAAGAAGTTAGGCTACTAGGGGAGTGGCTTTAAGAAGAATATTGGAATTCTAGTAATTTCCTTCCTCTTTGCTTCTGGGACTCTATGAAGTGAGCAAACTTATCCGTAGTTCGACACCAGCCCCTCACTCAGCCCCATCCCTGTTGTCAATTCACACTGCCTTGCATTTCTCTGCCTTGTGTTCATACCATGATATACTGTTTACCCATGGGCCCCAAACAACAGAGCCGCGTGACCACAAACCAATGCCCCTGAAACCATGAGACAAATAAGTGTTCCTCCGACAAAGTCAATTATCTCAGGTATCTATTACAGTCACAGGAAGCAGACCAAAAAATCAAGAGTCTAAAAGTGGAGGAGAGGGAGGAGAAGAGAGGAATGGGAGAACAGAAGATAGAGGAGAGGAAGGGAGGGAGAGAGATAGAGACAGACAAATGAGAGAGAGAGAGAGAGAGAGAGAGAGAGAGAGAGAGAGAGAGAGAGAGGAGGAGGAGAGGAGAGGAGAGGAGAGCCTGACCATTGAAGGCCGAGGTTACGAAACCTAAAATGAACCAAACAGGCTAGAAATAGAATCACTGGGCAAACCCCACAAGTTCATCTGCTGAGCAAATGCCCACATGGATGGAGCACGCACAAGAGTTCACAGAAGGTGCAGATCATTTCATCTCAGAGGTAGGTCAGTTCAGGAGACAGACATTCCAGTCTGGCACAAATTAGTTAAGGTTCTTTTTCTGGGTATGTTTTCCTCATGTAATCATTACTTTTAACAGGCTGGCTTAGAAGTGAGTTAGCCTGACACCACCTATCTTTGGCAAGTGTAAAGTTACTTTACTTTGTAAAGAGACCAAGACTATTCTGGGTTTTTATTCTATGTATGGATGTTGCTGGCTACAGGGGAAAAGATTTTTTAAAAATATTTTTGTTTTATGTGTATCAGTGTTTTGCTTGTGTGTGTGTGTGTGTGTGTGTGTGTGTGTGTGTGTGTTCCATGTTCATGCCCAGGGGCTACAGAGGAGGGGGGTATCAGAAGACAGCATTGGATCCCCTAGAACTAGAGTTACAGCCACCATAAGCTGCCATGTGGGTACTAAGAATCAAATCTGGATCCTCCACAGAGTAGCAAGTGCCCAACCTGCAGGCAGCTCGACAGGTTAATGTCCTTTTCAGGTAAATCAGTTGGTCTTGGGCTTTCTTGGGCAGTTCAGCTCATCTCTCTGCTTCCAGACAGCTGGCCTCTGCTTCTTACAGGCTGCTCAACTGGTCTGTTATCTCTCAGAAGTCCTTGCTGTTTATATACACACTTAGAGAGGGAGGGACCTAGTTTGTCTGATCAGTTTCAGGGACTTCCTGAGCTAGTTTGATTGTTTTGGGTCTTAAAGAGCTTCCCTACAGGATGGGTGTTCTCTTCCCCTTAGAACTTCCCTGTTATGGGGGCTGGAGAGATGTCTCAGAGGTTAAGAGCACTGACTGCTCTTCCTGAGGTCCTGAGTTCAATTCCCAGCAACCACATGGTGGCTCACAACCATCTGTAATGAGATCTGGTGCCCTCTCTGGAGAGTAGGCATATATGCAGACAGAACACTGTATACATAATAAATAAAAATCTTTAAAAAAAAAAAAAGAACTTCCCTGTTACTTCATCTCCCTATAAGCATCCTGTGTATTCAGTTTCTCTCCAGAGTGGAAGGTTTTAATTTTGGAAGAAACTGCTACACAACACCAAGACACCAGCAAGTTTCACCTTGGAAAGTGCCTGGGCCCTCAACCACTATACAGCTGACTCTCTCTTTCTCTGGTCCCACTGGCATCCCTCTGCTCCTTCTCTTCCCTGGCCAAAACACTGCCCCACCCCATGCTACCTGCAGCATTTATTTTCTCCCAAAGCATCCATCCTGTAGACTCCTGGCCTTCAAAGGAAATTGACTGACTCCCAGAGCCCATGAACCTCCGTCCATTGTAGCAAAGGTTGCAGGTATCTATGGGTTAAAGTACACTTTTCAGGAAAGAAGACCTAGAGTTCCATTAGAGTCTCAGTGGGGTTTGCTTCTTTTCCACTGCACTCAAACTTGAAGTTATACACTCTATGGCCAAGGAGATGCTCAGCAGGTGAAGGCACTTGCCACCAAGCCTAATGACCTGAGACTGACTTCCGGGACCCACATGGTGGAAAGAAGAGAATGGACTCCATCAAGTTGTTCTCTGACTTCCCCATGCTTGTCATATTGAATGCATGTGTACACACATGTATACACACACATTATTAAAAGTCTTTAAAAGTATTATCCATTACATAGACTTTAAAAACAGCCATCCCTGACTGATGTTTTTTCTATCTATTCCAAGAAGTTTTTGTTTCTTCATTGTTTTTTTTTTCTTACAGTTTAGATCATGGCTCTTTGGAACCGACTGCAGACAGGACCTGGGGATCTTGAACTATAGCCTGGCTTCCACCTGGGCTATGTGACCTTTGGCAATTGACTTAGCTTGTCTGAGCTGCAGCTCCCACCTGTCATCATTCAGGGGCAGCACTGTCAACCTTCGTCGGTTCCTGGGGCTTGAATGAAATCCCATACCTGCTACCGACCGAGCTCAGAAACTGATGCTCATGAAGCTTCCTGGCCTCCTCACATCTTTCCCTTCTTAAACTGGGGCAGAGTGACTGAGCACAGTCAGCCACAGCCTCTCCTGAAGGGCTGGGGCTGGATGCTTAGATCTGGCTGGAGGTGGGAGATAGTGAGACCAGAGGTCTCCGCAGAGACGCTGGCAGCTGAGGTGGCTGGTGGAGAGACAACCAAACGTGCGTGTGCTATTTGGAGCACAGCTGGAGAGCACACTGCGTCTTGGCTTTAACCAACTATTTGACATTTTATGGAGCTCACTTCTAAACATGGAGCTGGAAGCTGGCAGGCCTGGCTCCATTCCCGAGTTCCAATTCAGTAGCCTCTGCTGCTTGGGGCTTTTGTTTTCTCTCCTCTCGCTATCATCAGAAAGCACTCCTGTAAAACGCAGCAGCCATCAGTTCATAGCACAAAGTGTGGAATCTGAACCAAGGCAATGAGATCAGCATTTCCCTGAGCCGACTGGATGCTTAGTCTTGCCCATGGTAATTGTGTAGCCCCGAGTGGAATGAGGACCCCAGCTAAAGTCTGCAGCCTCCCAAACACACCGGCTCTCCAAGAAGCTGGTGTGAGACCCAGCCCTGCCCCCATGAACGCACGAGTGTGCAGGAGAGTCAGCTGACCACAGAGCATCGTGAAATCTCCCCCACACTGCCTCTTCCCTTCCTGGCAGCTACAGACTCTGCTATAGATGCTTTTTCTGTGCCCATGTACCGTTTCTCCTATAGAACTGGCAGTGAAATGAGCCAGTTTCCTCCTGATGCTGATAGGTTGGGGGACCCTGGAGGATAGTTCTGAGAACTGAGGCTTGGTTCTTGGTTCTTGCTCCGTGATCTATCCCAGCCTACTCTCTTTTTTTTTTTTTTGTTTTTTTTTGTTTTTTCGAGACAGGGTTTCTCTGTAGCTTTGGAGCCTGTCCTGGAACTAGCTCTGTAGACCAGGCTGGTCTCGAACTCACAGAGATCCGCCTGCCTCTGCCTCCCAAGTGCTGGGATTAAAGGCGTGCGCCACCACCGCCCGGCCTCCAGCCTACTCTCTTTTGGCCTGTCTTTTCTAGAAGCTAAGACCAGTGACTTAGAGACCGCTTGTAAAGGACTCTGAGCTTCTCACTTGAAAAGGGCAAGAGAAATGAAAGTCACCTCTTTATCCCCCCTGCCAATGATGAAGATGAAACCTGTCCAGCTATGCCCCTTCTTGCTCACTTGGCCAGGAGGGGAGTTAATGTCGGGCTTGGATGTTCATATCTCCTGTGAACCTGACCCAAAGGCTGTCTGAGTATCAGCCACGAAGCCACCGATCCATAAATCATCGTTTAGCCTCCCTCGGTCCCAGGAGTCTTTGCTCACTGGAGACCTTAGAAGATTTAGAGACTCTATGCCCCCTCTACCAGTGGTTTCATCATTCTGGGTTTGGGCATCATCTCTGTCATTTGATGACCAGAAAATGCTTTTAGCTACCAAGCATGATGCAAATGCTTCTACCCATTCACAGTGGTGGAAACTAGAGGGGAAGGATATGAGAAGATTTGACCAGCAACCAGGCTCAGAGTCCCTTGAAGGAGCTCACTATAAGACGTGTCCTTCTCTTTCCGGATGTAGAGGAGATGTGCTACCATGACTTCTCCAGACCCTTGACCTCAAGGGCTCAACCTGCCTACCAGACCTTAGTCGCTGCCTCTCCTCCACGTACCCTGTTCCCCAACCACAGCCTACATCACTGTTTCCCCTGCACTGGGCTCACTTGGCCTTCTGCTTACAGTGTCCCTCCTCTATATCCTCTGTCTCACAGACTGAAATCTGTCCTGTTCCACTACGTCCTGTCCACAAGATGTTGTGTCTTGTAGCCCTGCACACCCACGGCTTTGCATAAGCCCTGTTAGAATCCATAATTCAGAGTCACCTTTCCTGGAGCCTTTGTCTGTTGGGTCATAGGAACCTAGGAACCCTTGTTAAAAAGGATGATCTAAAGTACAGGTGAGACCAAGTGGAGGACTACATTTCTTCAGTGTCATATGGAAGCTTTGTTTAACACATCCACACAAAGATTACTGAATTCTCTAGAACTATAATTCCCAGATGGCTGTTGAGTTCTTGAAATGCGGCTAGTGCCATATGCCAAAATGACAATATTTTGGACTTGTCGGGTTAAAACATATTATTCACATTAATTTTGTGTCTGTTATTGCTTCCTTGGTGTGTGGGTTTTTGTTTGGGGATTTTATTTCTTTAGAGACAAGGTCTCCTCACATAGTACACAATGACCTAAAACTCAAAATTCTCTTGTCTCAGCCTCCTGAATGTTGGGACTGAAGGTGTGTGGGCCACACCTAGCTTTTGGTTCTCTTTCTTTGTTTTCTCCTTGATAGCTCTCACTGTTTAGCTGTTCTAGACTCACCGTGTAGACCAGGATGAACTCACAGAGATCCACCTGCTTCTACATCCCAAGTGCTGGGATTAAAGTTGTGCACCACCACACACAATTTATGGTTTTGTCTATTTATTCATTTCTTTCTTTTTCCTTTTCTTTTCCTTTTCTTTCTCTTTCTTCTGTCCTTTTTTTATTTTTTTTTTACTTTTGAAGCAGAATTTCTCTGCGTAGCCCTGACTGAACTGGAACTCGCTCTGTAGACCAGCCTGCCCTCTAACCCCCTCCCTCTGCCTCCCAAGCGTGAGATTAAAGGCATGCATCACCACCACCCAGCTTGCTTTCTTTCTTTTAAAAAAAAATCAACGTTATTATTTTATTTATGCGAGTGTTTTCCCTGTTTGTATATGTGTGCATCACCAATGTGTCTGATGCTTTCCGAAGCCAGCACAGGCTCCCCTGCAACTGGAAATTAGACATGGTTGTGAGCCACTATGTGGGTGCTGGGAATTGAACCTGGGTCCCCTGAAAGAGGAGCAAGTGAGCCATCTGTGTAGCCCATGGTTTTATTTCTTAATGTGGTTACTAGAAACCGATAAATCATACTCAGGGTGCACATCCATTGGAAATTAGCTCTAGGATGTAGGCTGTTATGTATTATTAATATTAAGCTGCGGATTCAGACTGTGAAGTTGCGTGTTAACTTGAACCATGTTTTCTTGGGTAGAGCTCCAATGACTCCTTTCCTGTATAAGTAAACTCAGTCTTATTGTCCTGCTGTTAACCAATTTGTCTTAAGTGTTAAAAACAAAACACAACAACAACAAGAAACAGAATCTTCATTTTTTTTCTTTTCATTTAAATGCTATTCCTCAAATGGTCTTTAAATCAGTATTATCATTTTATTGTTAATGAATTCAATGAAACATTTTGTTTTTGTTGTTGTTGTTATTTTAAAAGTAGTATCTTGGAGTACTTGTTTCCTTTTTTTTAATTCTTGAACAATTTTATACAGGTATACAATGAATGCTGGTCATTTCTAACCCCCTATAATTCTCCTTCCCCAACTCCCCCGCTGAAATTCCCCTTACCAATCAACCATTTTTGTTTTGCTTTTTAGAAAATTTTTGGAAATTATACTTTGAACAAACAAGCAACAAAAGAAAATTATGCTTTGATAGATTTTGTCTTTGCCCATCTTTAAAGCAAATTACCTAACATTACCCTCAAGACTCTGTGAGTGTTGAGTAAATAAAAAGCATTTGTGTGGGACTGGGGCCTGAAGTTTGCACCACCAACTATATTACCAGTAGGATTCCTGCGAGTTCCAGCTCCAGGAGGTAGAGAGGCAGAAAAAAGCATGAGAGCCTCTTTCCAGACCCAAGACTCTAGGTTCTCCAGTTCCTGGGGTCTGTGACCCCAAAGGGAGGCTGGCCAAAACAAGCTGTTCATGAAGTGAGAGCTAGGTTTGACCTCTTAGGTATCCTGCCCTGGAACCTGACTGCTTGCCAATTCTAGCGCTTCAAAGATTCTATCAGCCAAGCCTGACGCTCTTTCGTCTAGACCCAGGCATTTTTATTGTTAGTGGTTGGTAGTAAGGTCAAGTAGCAATGCCCACCTCAAGAACCAGGTCATATGAGAGTTCCAGAGAAATGTCTCTAGGTCCCAGGTCTTGGCCAATACTTGGAAAAGTATGTCTTTTTCCCTTTCCCTTCCAGGCATTCTCAGAATGAAGCCTGGTTGGCTGGCAACTGAGGGCCAAGGTGATTACAAAGTCCCTGAGGACAGAGTTTCTCATTTGCATGCCTGGCACCTGGTTAGCACATGGCCTGGTATACTGTGTACATGCATCTTCCTTCTCCTCCCTCTCCCCACTCCAGCACGGAGGCAGCTTCCAATGAGGCTCATCTATAGACTTCTTGGCCTGAACAGAGAACCATTCATCAATGCCCCCTCTGGGAGTCTGGGCAGGATCAGCTGATAATTGGTATCAAGCTCAGGGCTGCTGACCTTTCAGAAGTGTCACAGTGAGTCTCCCTTGTCCACATTCTTCAAGAGAAAGAAGAAATAGGTAAAAGCTTTGCTTCTGGACTGGAATAAAAGCAACATTTTTTTTTGAATCGTTAAGACAACGACAACATAGATTTCTGCTTTAACCATTTTTATTGCACCCGTGACATTAAGTACATCTCCACTGTTACACAGCCAGCACCATAGTCTGTCTCCAGAACTCTTTGTCATCTCTAAATGAATTGAACACTAATCCCTCAGTCCCCCAACCCCACACCTAGATGCCATCAATATACTCCCTTTCTCTGAGGTTGACTACTCAGGTACCTCATCTAAACAGAATTGTACAATATGTGCCCTTTAAGAGCAACATTTAAATTAGCATAATATCTTAAAGGCTCATTCAGGTAGGATATGTCTGAATTACCACGCGCGTGCATGTGTGTGTGTGTGTGTGTGTGTGCGCGCGCGCGCGCATGAATGTATGTTACTAGTATTAAACCCAGGGTCTGAAATATGTTAGGTAGGCAGATTCTCCACCACTGAGCTGCACACCCAGACCTTTATAAAACACCCTTATTCTGAAATAAGGTCTCACCCAGTTGCCCACGCTAGCCTTGAACTTTCTCTGAAACCCAAACAGGCCTTGAACTTTTGATCCTCCTGCCTGAGCTTCCTGAGTCACCAGCATTACAGACCTGGTTGGTCTCACTTTTCAAGGCTGAAAAATGTTGTTGTATGTGTAGATAATAGTTTACTTATCTCCACCCATTGGCAGGCACTTAGTTCCCCCATCCCCTCTGCTTATTGTGGATAACATTTCCGGGAACATGGATGGACCAGTATCTACTCAAGTCCCCGTTTTCATCCTTTGAAGGAATGTATTCACAAAGGAGAGTTCTGGGACCTGTGGCAATGTTATGTTTAGTTTTTCAAAGCAAAAGCAGCATGTCTGAGCCGTTTATGCTGGCTCTCAGGTATACTCACAGAATCTTCTTTCACCAGCCCAGCAGGATGGAGATGATTCCACTTTATAGAAAGTGAGGTTTTAAAAGAACTGACTTCCTTCAGTGACTGACAGCAAGTTTTGAACCCAATAATGCTTAATTCCCAAGCCACTGTCATCCCTGCATTGGAACACTAAGTCACAGGAACCCAGTGTTTGCAGCCTGAGAGGCTACACTGGGAGAAAAAAAAAAGGAAAGAAAAAAAGGGGGTGCAGAAAAAAAGCCTCCAAGAAGGGTTCCCACCTTGAAGCCATTATAAAATAACCCTTCTGTTGGAAGAAGGCCACTAGTTTGTTCCCAGCTGCTCAGAAGTGAAATAATCACACAGAAACTATATTATTTAAATCACTGCTTAGCCCATTAGCTCTAGCTTCTTATTGGCTAACTCTTATATCTTAACTATTAATTTCTATTAATTATAATTTCTATTAATCTGTGTATCACCGCCTGGCTGTGGCTTACCAGCTAAAGTTCTGGCGTCTGTCTCTGGCAGAGCTACATGGCTTATTTCTGGTTCTTTCTTCCTCCCAGCATTTCCCCAACTACCTCTATTCCCAAGACAGTTTTTTATTAACCAATGCTATTCACAGCACACAGAGGGGAATCCCACATCACTTCCCCTTTTCTAACAATAACAGCTTCGGGAAGCACTTGTTGACAAGAACAGGCCATAGCTCCCCTTTTTCTTGTATCAAATGAAACAGTCTTCTAAATGGTTTCCGGACCCAGCCCAACCATTGCATCCCAACCCTTCTTCCCGTCAGTGCCAGGCTATCTCCCTAACCTGACCTCTTAGCACAAACTTATATTCTCTAGAAAATCAGCTGTACCCACAACCTCACATGGGCTCTTCCATGGTTTCCTGTGCTCTGGGCTTTCCACACAAGTGTTTTTGTCCTTGTTGCTTTATATACTAGCTCCCTGAGGCATAGTTCACATCAAGCCCTCTGTATAGTTCACATCTACCAATAAATCTTGTAAACTGAGAAGATAAGGTCATACCTATGGAAGAATTTGCAAGGTGGATGGATTGAGAAGAACTTCATGATGGTGAAGTGTTGGAATGTTCCTTGTCCAGAACCAAATTATCTTGGGCTATTATTTTGCTCTCTTAACAACCATTTGTTGTCCACCTCTGTGTCTGATTCAGTATCCTTGTGATTATCAGGAATTCTAGAGTATGTAAGCTTAACAGACCACTAGCTTCTACTAACTCCAAAGCTAAGAAGGCTGTCAGCATCTGGCGCCTACAACTGACACATGCTTGCCTTGCTGAAACATATGCATACAATGTCTCTACCAATGGGGCTGAGGATGCCTTGATGTATGGCTTCCTTTTTGTTTGTAATATAAAAACTCTGTAAAATGGTTTCCATGACTCATGGTGTTGGGGAAACCTGCATCCATGTTTCCAGGCTATGGTCACTCATATTTGAATTGAGTAAATTCAATTCCCCCTAAGGAGAGAACATTGCTTTGAGTGGATGATCTGACACTCTGAAAGCCTGGGAATCATTCAATCAGCAGCATCAGGGAAGAAGGAAAGATAGGAGAGAGCCAGATTTACCTCCTCCACCCAGACATTGTGAGAGATCTGGTTGTTGGGCTCTTGGTACAGTTTCCATGCCGTATTTGCTCTCAGAAGCCTGAGCCATTTGTGATGAGAAATTCTCAAGAAAAGGGATGAAATTATCCTCTCTGACAAATATGTCCACATAGTTTGTCTAGGGGTATCATGGGGGGTGCTTCTGTTGGGGGCTGAAATTCCTGTCTGGAGGAAAACCAATTCCTCAATGGATGGTTTGTTTTTGAAACCTCCACGGTCATTCCTTCCTGCTTCCATCCTTTTACTCATCCCACGGACACACAGTGGGTCCTCATTGAAGACCCTATGGACCCACAGTGGGTCTTCAGTCATCCCACAGACTCTCAGTGGGTCTTTATTGAAGGAAACAGTGCAATGAAAAGAGGAAAGTGAGACCTTCTGCAGGATGACTGTAAGACAGGACACAGCATCCTGCCAAGAAAGGACTAGCAGCCTAAGAGAAGCCCTTACTTCAGAGGCCTCACACTGTTATGGGGCTCCTTAAGAGAAACAGGGAGGCTGTGGCTGCAAGCCCGGAAGCCCTAACCTCACCTTCTGCAGGCTCAACTTATGCTTTGATGTCAGCATTGGGGGATGGGAAGAGGGCCATGGCAGGCAGAGAGAAGGGGGTTAGTCAGCGCAGAAAGAAACGTCCAGGTATCCTGCATGGCAGCTGCTTATACCCAGCCCTTAGCAGGGCAATGCCTGTGGAGTGTGGGCTTGCTGGCTAGGGCCTACACAGGAGAGACCCATACTCATCATCTACCCCTGATCTACTAGAGAAACTTGACTCTGGGAGTCAGTTTAGAGTAGTTTGTTGTAGAATATTTTAAAGTGTGTTCCATTTGTTTATGTTGTGGAGCATTTCTTTGAATGATACATAGATGTGTTGCATTCTTTTATGTTGCATTTGCTTAACTCTGAGAAGCTGTGATTCCTTGCCTGTCTAAAACACATGATTGGTCTAATAAAGAGCTGAATGGCCAATAGCAAGGTAGGAGAAAGGATAGGCGGGACTGGTAGGCAGAGAGAATAAATAGGAGGAAAAATTTGGGAGGAGAGGAGGAGCAGGAGCAAGAGAGATCAAGGAGCGAGGAAAGAAGGGGCCTGACAGCGAGCTACAGAGTAAGAAAGAAAGAAAACGAGAAAGGTAAAAGCCCAGACACAAAAGATAAATGGGAACATTTAAGTCAAGAAAAGCTGGCTGGAAACAAGCAAGCGAAGGCCAGGCTTTTGTAAGTAATAATAAGCCTCCATATGATTTGAGAGCCCAGTGGTGGCCCCCAAAAGAGCAAAGAGTAAAATGACCAACATTTACTCTAGTGTGGGGCTAGAGTAAAAGAAAATCCAGCAGCAGCACTTCAACTCCACGGGCCAAGGACGTGAAGTGTGGAGCAGAAAGACACAAGTGGAATGTGCTCAGAAGTCGGGGGTTGGGGGTTATTTGCCCAAGAGAGAAGGAGGCTCTTCCGTTGTGATTAGATGTGAGGTGTTGAACTGGCAGCATTGACTCAGATGGTCTTTACAACAACCCTCTGAGATGAGCAGGGCAGGCACAGACAGCCATGCTGCTGCGCAGGCAAAGAAAACAAGACACCCAAAGGTGAAGGCCCTTTGAGCTTCTCATCCATCCTTAAAGCAAATGGAACTCAACTCCAGTGTTTCTGTCCTTAGCCCAGGTTCTTGCTCCTGCAGGCTGCCTGCCCTGTAGGCATGAAGTCCAGTGAGCCCCACATTTGATGGGCTCTGAGAACAAGTCCACACTGGTGAGCTGTCCAGTTAGCTCTTTTGAGGACCGACCAAGCAGAGGTGGGGATAGACTCTGAGTCACCTTGGCAGCCCACTACAAGCCACCTCCACTCTAATCAGGGTACCTGGAGTCCATTGGCCATGCCCTTGAATTCATTTATCTGATGAGGCCTTTGCAGGGGTGACTTGGAGAGCTCAGAGTCTGCATGGCTGGGGGAGGATGTCCGGGTTCTGTGACTCAGTATGCCTGCAGGAAAATAAGTCCACTAAAATGATTTCTTTTCCCTTTCATCAAAAAACTGGGTTTCACAGTGCATCCCTGGCCACCAAAGGAGAGGCGTTTCCAAATGCCTAAACAACCCTGAGGACAGCTATGGAACTGGTCACTGGGGTTTTTGGAGATGAAAGGCTGCCTGGCAAGGTGGGGGTGAGGCCTGCTTCACTTCCCAGTCTGGGAGGGCTGGGAGCAGAGAGCTTTGCCATTCGCTGGGTTCTCCCTGCTGGGTACAGTTATGCCATACCTGTCAGAGTACTCTGAAATGTTCCCTTTGGTCACAGGAGAGTGTGGATGGGCCAGACGGGGATGTGAGAGCAACATCGTGTGGTATCTGTCACTTCGCTGATTGTCAGGGTTAACTCAGCGGATCTGGTGGGCTAGTCAGGTGTCCCCTTTCTACCTCACTGTCTCATGTACATCCCTCTCAAAGCTGTGTACTCAATGTATGAAGATGACCTTCCCTGAGGGAGGAGGCTAGTTCTTCCATCTCTAAGGGTCTAGGAGTAGCTACTAGCCCCTTCTAGAACCTCTAAGACAAGCTCTGGAGGTCCATTTGTAGGAGAGTGTAGGAGAGTCAAGCTTCCAAAACTCCAGACACATCCAAATGAGGAGTTACATGTGGCAGGCTGTCTTTCTTTTTTAATTTAAATTTTTAAGAATGTTATATACACAAGTGCCAAATCACTCTTGCCCCCTCCCGTGTCCTCCCCTCTCCCTCCAAAATTCATGGTCTCTTATTGTTATCAACATTACATGCATATACATGTGTGTAGATATATCTATGTGCATATATGCATATGCAACATACCGAATCCATTGGGCCTTGTTTACATGTACGTGTGTCCAGGATTATACCTCTTGGGATTGGGGAACCTATGTGGGAGTTCCTCCCTGGAGGAAATCGATTCTCTCAACAGCCAATGCCCATCTGTGGCTCTTCATCTAGGGGTGAGACCATGCAGAATCTGCCCTGTCTACATTCAGCTGGTGTTGCCGTTCTGCCAGTCTTGTTCAGACAGCCATATTGTTGAGATGGGTACATTTCCCCTGCCATAGCTAGGGAGTGCTATTTAACAGCAAGCGTCCTGGGCCTCTTGCCCTTACCATCTTTCTGCCCACCTATTGTGCAAATTTCCTGAGCCTTAGGTATAGGAGCTATGTTGCAGATGGATCAGTTGGGCTTAGCCACCTCTCAGCCACCTATTTTGACCAGTTGTGGGCCGCTGTATTCTCTGACTATTGCGAAAAGAAGCTTCTTTAATAAGAGGGAATAATATCTGTGGTAATAAGAATAAGTATTTAGATTGCAGTTAGAAATTATATTGGTTTAGAACAATGGCAGCAGTAGGTTCTCCTCTTGGGTCTATGGTTTCTTTAGCTATGAGGAACTGGCTCGGTTTACTCTACCATGTATGAATTCCCTCCAGTCCAATGAGCCTTGTGTCTAATTAAACAGCTGTTGGTCACAATAAAAGTGCTACTGTTACACCACTGCGATGCTATGCCAGTCTAGTCATTGTTGTGGTCTGTAGGCTTCACAGTCACGTAGGACTCCTGATTGCTCTTCTCCTCTGGCAGCTTGCATAGTATCTTCTCATACTTAGAGAGCCACTCCTCAGAGAAGAAGATGCCAGGTCAGATAGCTCAGTTTCTCCAAGTCCTGTGCCCAGAGTGTGTGGTATCTTCAGCAATAGGGTCTTACCCTCAAGTTCTGAAAGGCAACCAAGGGCAATGGCAATAGCTCATATTATCCTGCAAGACTCTTGCGTTCCTACTCCCAACAACCGAAGGGGAAGGTTCCCATGCCTAGCACTGGGGAGGGGATGTTAATGTATTTTGGGAGGAATAGCATCACCCCATGCGGTATCATTCCATATGTAGGAAAGGTGATGTTACCACTGTAAAGATGAGGGACACGGTGTTCAGGGAAGAGAACGTACTGGGTTGGTCAGCTAGTGAGCCACAGAACCTTGACCTGAATGCAGCATCCTCCTCCAAACGTATGGCCATGTCCAGCTCCAAGACTCAATTTATATAGATGTTGTCAAAGGTTTTCACTGATGAGGAAAACTGAGTCTTGGAGCTGGACATGGCCATACATTTGGAGACTGTCAAGAAGAGGAGCATGATTTTAAGGCCAAATCAGCCCTTATAATGAGGGTAATGCTACTTAGGACTATATAGTGAGACCTTGTCTCAAAACAAAATAAAACATAAAAGGAAAAAGGAAAGAAATCAAGACTTTGGAAGGCTGCTCACATTTTTCCAAGGTGAAGGACTGCAAAATGAGACATAGATGAAAGGCACTGGGGGCCAAACACCAACCTGTGTTTAGGACTGTACCTCCTGCGAGCTCAGAAGGAAACCCAACTTATGCCAGGCTAAAGGCACCGCCCTTCTGCACACTGAGTCCTCTGTACTCCCCACCAGTCAGGGCACTTAGCTGAAACCCAGGAAGGCAGTCATGGGTTGCTTAATATGGGATGTGTTCTGAGGAATGTCTCCTTGGGTGATGGCATAGATGTGTGTACCTAAATGTGTTTAAATTGAGATGTCTGTGATGCTACTAGGTGAAATAATCTCATGGGAGCACCAACAGATATCTGGCTCTTCAGACATAGAAATGTTACAAGGCGTGCCAGGCGTGGTGGCGCACGCCTTTAATCCCAGTCCTCAGGAGACAGAGGCAGGCAGATCTCTGTGAGTACGAGGCTAGTTTTGGTCTACAAAACAAGTTCCAGGACAGCCAGGGTTGTTACCTAGAGAAACTCTGTCTCAAAAAACAAAACAAACAAAACAAAACAAACAAACAACAACAATAAAACATTACAAGGGGAACATGGCTGTATATGGTCCCACTCCAATCCCAGCTTTTCTCATGAAGGCTCTCCTGACACTCTGGCCTTCCCCACTTCCCCTCCTTTTATCTCTCATTGCATTTGCTGGCCCCCAAGGCCCTTTGTCACCATCTGTCTGTGTCCTCTTGTTTTACATGTGTGAGCCTTCTTCCTGTGTCCTCCTAATGAACAGCAACCAATATGCCAAACGTCACATTGCTCACAGCCCTGAGAGGTCCACTCCAGAACACACAACTTCTTCAGGGTAGAGGCCACCCCTTCCCTACCTGTTGCAGCCTACAGCACAGTGCTGGCCACACAGAGGTTTGGAACACACTTGCTAATGTTCAAAATATTTGAATGTACATTGTCCCAGTGGATCCTTCTGAAAACCTTTGACATGGGACAGGTTCTAAGGGACTAGAGCTGTATGTAGTTAAGGTGACTAGCTGTGTGTAGGAACAACAAGACAACAAGCCCAACACCCCTTCTCTGCAGAAGCTGCCTCTGTCCACTGATTTTCTCTGATGTTCCTCATGTGACACAGATCCTGCCAGGGTCTTGTAAAGGGGGTTGTCAAGCTGGCTGGAGGTAATTCATGTTCAGGGTAGGGGAGCAGGGGTAAAAAGCCCATCAGGAGAAACCATAAGGAGTTCAGCCTTCAGCCATGCTGAAGTCTGTCCAGAGAAGACCGTCCCAGTCTCTTCAAAGGGTCCAACTAATATTAGTTTAGAGGTCTCCAGGGTCTGTGCCCCACATCCTGACCATAGTAAGCCTCCAAGTTCCAAGGAGCCCCAAGCCCCTTCCTCCAGCGGGAAGGGAAAGGAAAGCACCCAAGACCAGCTTCTCTTTCACCTGACAGAGGAAATGGCCAAGAAGGAGGAAGGAGCTGCTGTCTTAGCTGCAGGGTTGCAGGGGAAACCTGAAGTGGCTCTGTTGTGCCCGTCCCTCCCCCACAGGCATCCCTGGAGCTGCCTTGCCAGGACTGAGGATTAGGTAGTTCATATTTGTTCTCATTTTCAGCTAGACTTAGGAGTGCTTCCAGGAACCCAGCTCCTTCTCTGTTCCCACAGAGTCTGGGCCCCAAGACTCCTCACAACATTGTTGGGTGATCTGCGAGCATCATTTGTACCTAAGTTACCTGACCATACTGAGTATCTAAGAACAGTCCCCAAGAGCTGTGGTCACGTTCCATTTTCCCATTTGTGGTTTATCTGCCTGTGGAAGATGCTGGAGTTGCAACTGGAGCCAAGTGTGTGACACCTGTTTTGGTTTTTTTGTTGTTGTTGTTGTTTATTTTTTATTTTTTTGCAGTCCTGGCATGGGCTGCCTGCTTTAAACTCTGTACAGCCTCCTGCTCTGGGAAATGCAGAATTAATTGAATGACATGTGCAGTGATTATGGGAAGAAGGAGATGGGAGGGGGAAGGATTGTCTGCGGATCTTGCCAGAGAGACTAAGAATTAATTCAACCTGTCACTTTATAGTGAGCTCCCTTAGCAGGTGTCAGCAGAATGGTCACCTCATTTATCCTGAATGTGGTACCTCATAGCCGGAGCATGCACTTGGCAGGGCCAGCCACGCTCCGTGGAGGCCCATAGAGAAGCTACAACACTAGGGTGAAGCAGGCCACAGCTGGAACCACGGCACTTTCTATTCTATCCCATTACATCTAATCCCGTATCAGATTACTGCCTACTGGGTGGTGGGAATGGTGCCAGGGTTGTACGCAAAAGGATCATCTAGCTGAAGCTGCTCATTGCCTGCAGGTATGTCAGCCAGATAGATACGCAGTGTAGCTAGACTTTCACAGCTAATCTTGACTGCCACCCCCGGTAAGGTCTGCTGAGACCAGGGAACATACATTGCTCTCTCTGCAACCTCGGTGCCTGGCATGAAGCCTGGAACAGAGTAGATGCTGAATATACATTTATTGAGTGAGGAAATGAGCAAACGCTTAGAAGATCTGAGTCGAGGCAGCAGTACCCTGAAACTCTACAAGGAGTTAGGATTCAGCATGCTCTTTGCTGATCACCCCCCTTTCAAACTCTTCTGCTTCCTGGAGTGCGGGGCGGGACTTTCCTCTTCTCACAGTGCCCTTCTATAGACTGGAGCTCTACAGCCTTGCATTCAAGCCCCATCCTGAGTCCCCTAAGTCCGAACTGGCAAAGATACTAATATTAGCAGGTCAGACTCAGCACAAAGATACTTTAAGACGCTTTGGCTGGCTGGGGAGCCCTAGACAGAGCTGGTTATATTTTTAGCTCTTTGGGTATCTGGAAAGGTATTGAAATGCAGTCAACGTTACAGACACTCGGGCAAATCAGTATTCTGTTGCTGGCCTCCCCATGCCAGCGGTTTCCATTCAGTGTCTCTGGAGCAAGGGTTGCCATGGAGATTGAGTGCCAGGACAACTGAACTTCCTGTCAGAAAGGCACAACTCAGGTAGATCTCTAGACCAATGGGAAGCAAGGAGCTCCCTGGATGGCTACATCTTCCTGCCTTGAAGATAAATGGTGGCAGAACTCCCTGGCACCCTTGAAAGGGGTCAGGGGTCAGCCAGAAGATAGAGGGTGTTGTCTTTGGAGCTGCGTTCTCAAAAGGGATTGTCCGTTTTTCCCATGTACATCCCCCTTTCTTCTTTCTTCTTTCCCCAAAGCGCTTGGGTTTTACTGAGTGGCAGTTTGGAAGACATGAAGGAGGGGAAGGGAGTTGGGGCAGGCAAGTCCTGGCACAAACCTGGAACAGAAGTGCTATGTGAGGCTGGAAAAGATCAGGGCACCCCAGCCCTGGAGCCATTAGAGTTGCAGAACCCCTCTCTTCCGGGCGGTGCTGCAGAGGACCACCCCATTTTATCCTTGGTGTTCCTGCAGACCTGATATGCTGAGCAACTGAGGTGAAAGTCAGAGGCTCCGAGAAACTGGATCGTCCACCGCACTGGCAAAGCTAGCAAGCCACAAAGCCAGAGGACACCCATACTTCCTGTCCAAAGACTCTCTTAGAAGAATATTTAATCTTTTCCTCACACGGCGTAGAGAATAAACTGAGACCTAGAGAGAGCACACGATTGACCCAAGGATTTGATAGTGAGGCAAGGGCAGGATCATTTGCCAGTGTTTCTTCTCATCCCCAAAATGTCTTTCCAGAGAAATGTGCTATCCTAGACATTTTTTTGGATTTAGCAAAGGAGCAGCTGAGGATTATACTCAGCTGTTGTTAATGGAGAATTGATTCCATGTCTTAAACACTAGTTTATTCTCTCTCATAACAAATTCCATGCTTATGAGAAGCAGAAGGACAAGACAAGCCTGGGTATAGAGTGAGTTCGAGACCAGCCTAAGTAACTTAGTAGGAACTTGTCTCAAAAATAGAAAGGAAAACAACAATAGCAACTGAAGTCCAGAGGCTGACAGTTACATGGCTGGGGCAGACTGAGGGGCCACTGGTAATGGCACCAGGATTTATCCCTAGTGCATGTACTGGCTTCTTGGGATCCTATTCTCTTTGGATGATACCTTGCTCAGCCTGTGTATAGTAGGAAGGGCCTTGAACCTTCCCCAAAGCAATGTGCCTTACCCTCTCTGAGGATTGGATGGAGGTGGGGTGAGAGGGTATGTGGAGGGAATGGAAGGAAAGGAGGGAGTTGGAACTTGGATTGGTATGTATAATGAAAAAAGATAGTTTGTTTTCTTTTAAAAAATAATTTTAAAAAAAAGAACATGGGAAACCCAAAGCGTCCCAGAATGGTGCTTTCCAACACTATCATCCAAGGCTTTGTTGCTCAGGGCATGACGAAAGGTTCAGAGGGGATGCTACCAAGCTAGGGTTACCCTATGCACATGCAATTGAAACATAAATGTGTCCCTGAGATGATCCCAGACATCCCTACCAATCTTGGAATCTTTTTCCCAAAAATAGACAATGGATTTGAGCTGAGAGGATCATGGGCTCAGGTAAAAACCTTGACTCCTCAGTTATGTTTGCAGATAATCACAGTCCTGGACCACAAAATATTTACTGGTAGACTCTCTGGTAAGTGTATACTTCCTGAATAGGCAAAGACCAAGAAGAGACCACACATGGCTCCCGCTCACTCCTGACTGCTTGGGAGAGAGTGGCATGGGAAGAAAGCGCTGGGGAGTCACCTGACTTGGGGAGGAGGCACAGTGGGAAGGGACACTGAAAGGATTCAAGAGCTAAGGTCCTTCATGACTTTCTTAACGCCCGTCCCCACATGCACACCTTATGACTTCTCCCAATTCCATTTGACTAAGCAAGTGGGCTCTCTGTTATAGAGAGCCACATGCAATCTTAACTTCTGTCAGAAAATTGCTAAACTGCAGACCCAGAGCCAGGCGACAACATGCAGTGTCTGGCCTGGCTTGTCCCCAGCCTCATTTGAACTACACTGGGAGCCTGACCAGGCTTTGGTTGGCCCAACTGTTTATCAGGATACAAGCATGGGCTAAATTCTCCCTTCGCTTTCAGCAGGGCTGAGCCCCTCACTTGCTCGTCTGCATCACTCTGGGAAGGGAAGAAGGAAGTTCCATAGATGATTTTCACTCCTTCCTTCCAGGAGAAAATATGGCTCTCAGGAAAATGTCTCATGGCTGCAAATTCAGAATGAAGAACTTGATCCTTTCAAACCTAAGTTCAGTCTCCTCCCCCAAGCATAGCTTGAGGGCCCTCTGTGTTCACAGCCCCACAGGATATAGATCTTGACTCTTTGGAACCTCTAAGAACTTAGCTTTGTAGAGAGAAAATGGTGACTGTATCATCCATTAGGTTCTTCGCAATTCATCTGATTTCGCTGTGGCTTTTGTTTGTTTGCAGGGCTGGGGATTGAACCCAGGATTCTGTGTGTGCAAGGCAGGTGCTCTACCACTGAGTCAGACCCTCAGTCATTCCAATTTCTTTGAGTGACTGTTGTGTGCCTATGTAACTCAACAAAAATGAACTAATGTCTATCTACAAAATCTGCAAAGAAATCTAGATAGGAGGCAATAATGCAAGCATAAGACAAGTTGAGGAAGTATTTGGGACCACAGATGTGGCTCAGCTGGTAGACAGCTTTTCTAGCATACACAAGGCCCTGGCTTCAGTCTTCATCATGACACTGGACGGGGTGGCACACCTGAAACCCCAGCACTGGGAAAGCAGAGCAGAAGAATTAGAAACTTGGGGTTATCCTCAGCTCTATAGCAAGTATCCTGTCTTGGGATACATGGCATCCTGACTAAAACAAAGAGAAAGGAAAGAAAATGTCTAGAATGACCTCTTCATTCTTTACATGGTCTTCATAACTTGCTTTATTTTTGCACATTTTTTAATTTTTATTTTATGTGTATGAGTGTCTTGCCTGCATGTCTGTACATCATATGCATACCTGGTGTCTGTGGAGGCCAGGAGACAGAAATGGATCCCATGGAACTTGAGCAACAGAAGATTGTGAGTTGCCATGTGAGTGCTGCGAATCAAACCTGGGTCCTCTGCAAGAACAGCAACTGTTCTTAACTGCTAAGCCATCTTGTTTATTACTCCTGTTATAAGAAAAAAGAAATAACAATAGAGATCTGAAAACAATAACAAGACATTTGATGTTTTCCAAAAAAAAAAAATATTACTTGAAATATAGTTGGGAAGTTGTCACTGGTAATGAAAGTTATTGTCCTAAAAGTTTTTGCTTTTGAGTTAATAGCTAATGTTAGAAAAAGAAAGCTATCTAATTAGTAAGATATTAAAAAAGAAACATCTAGACCATGAGGATACTTTCCCCATTTTCTCAGTGATGCTTAAAGTCACTGTACAGCTTAATCTAGAGCCTTGCTCTTTGTTGGATGTAGTGATAAACACACACAAACCTCTCTGGTGCTTCTTAGTCATCGCAGAACATGAAAAGCCACGTGCCCTCAGGGGAACATTTGTTTTTTCTACCATGAAAAAAATGGTTGAAATAATATACGAAGGCAATGTGGTGATAAAAAATGCAATCTTTTGTCAGCAGGTATTATTGAGAGATGCATAGAAAACATTATTGAAAATTTTCAGAAACGAGTATCAAGATAGTATGCCTTATAGAAAGCATTTGATTAAAAGTATGGGTATTTCCAACAGTTAATGGATTTGCTAGATTTTATTGAAATGTACGCGAGAGAGCTGCTTTTGATTCATTAAAGGGAGGCTGTATGGGAGGAGGATACATGGCTTCCTTAATAAAAGTGTTTTATGGGAAAATTATTGACTGGAGTAAAAAAAAAGAAGTCTGCTGCGGTTGCAAACACAGATCCACACTTGACATTCAGTCACTGGGCTGCAAAGACGTTAGAACCAGACTTGCACAAAGTGGGCACACGCCATTCATTGATGCTCTTCGCTTTACACAAACAAGGTCCTTACGCTGTGATCGAACGCTCACACACATTGTAATGGGACACAGAGTGACCAGGAAGATCTGCGACTTACACAGAGGCTCACTGACGCTCCTCCTGGCCAGTACCTCAAGATTCACCAACATCAAAGATAAATTACATGTTCTGCCAATACCAAAAGACAGTTATTTCTTTGTATCCATATCCGTGTTGACAAATGGCTGTCAGGTAAATTTTTAATAAGCAGTTTTAACTTGTGCCTTTGAAATAAAGATGATGCGCTGTTCAATCCTTTTCCAAAGTAAAATTATACTAAAGAATATTTGAAAACTAACTTTTGTGTTTCCTTCATTACATAAATATTCCCTCAGCATTGCTTCCTTCCCATCTACCAGGTCTGTATCTTCGGATGGAAAATGTAGTTAGGGCTAACATGATTGCGTCTGTACTGAGCAGACACAGACGAAGGACACTTTCTTCATCGCTGTTTTCTGAACAGTTCAGTTTAGGTTAGGGCTGGTGAAATGGCTCAGCGGGTAAAAGCGCTTGTCACCTGACGACAGATAGGTAGTGACACAAAAACAGACCCATTGGCCATGGAGTAGAATTGAAGACCCAGACCCAAGTCCAGACACCTATGGTACCTAACATTTTTTAAATAAAGAAACCAGAAATACACACTGGAAAAAAAGACAGCATCTTCAACAAATGGTGCTGGTCAAACTGGGCAGCTACATGTAGAAGAAGACAAATAGATCCATTATTTATCATCACGCACAAAACTCAGCTCCAAATGAATCAAAAGCCTCAGCATAAGGCCAGATACACCGAGTCTGATAGAAGAGAAAGTGGGGAATAGCCTTAAACTGAATGGCACAGGGAAAGACTTTCTGAACAGAACACCATTGACACAGGCACTCAGAACAATTAGTAAATTGGACCTCATGAAATTGAAAAAAACTTCTGTACAGTAAAGGACAGGATCATTTGTACAAAGCAGAAGCCCAGAGAATGGGAAAGGGCTTTTTTTTTCACGATGGATTTTCTGTGTAGCTTTGGAACCTGTCCTGGAACTCACTTGGTAGACCAGGCTGGCCTCGAACTCACAGAAATTCACCTGTTTGCCTCCCGAGTCCTGGAATTAAAGGCGTGTACCACCACTGCCTGGCCAGAATAAGAAAAAGAAAGATAGACTTTTACCAACTACACATCTGACAGACACCTAATTTTGTGTGTGTGTGTGTGTGTGTGTGTGTGTGTGTGTGTGTGTGTGTAGTGAGAGAGACAGAGACAGAAAGGGGGAATGGAGAGAATTAAAAAAAACTGGACATTGAGAATAAAACCCAATTTAAAATATAGGGTACAGTTCTAAACAGAGGATTCTCAAAAGAGGAAACTCAAATGTCCAAGAAGCACTTAAAAGGCATGTTCGACATCCTTAGTCATCGGAGAAATGCAAATCAAAACTACTTTGAGATTTTATCTTACTCCAATCAGAATGGCCCAAATCAATAAAACAAATGTCAGCTCATATTGGGGAGGATGTGGAGTATCATATATTGCTGGTGAGAATGCAAACTTGGACAGCCACTATGGAGCTGTGTGTGACGGTTCCTCAGGAAGATGGAAATCAGTCTACCTCAAGATCCAGCTCTACCACCCTGGAGCCTGTATAGCATCAAGGGATGCTTCATCCTACTACAGAGGTATTTGCTCAACTATGTTCACTGATGCTCTATTCACAAAGAAATTGGAAACAGCATAGATGTCCATCAGTGGATTGATGAACAAAGAAAATATGGTACATTTACATGGTAGAGTATTACTCAGCTGTTAAAAAATGAAATTTGAAGACAAATAGATGGAATGAGAAAAACATCGTCCTGAGTGAGATAACTTAGACCCAGAAAGACAAATAAGTCATGTCCTCTCGGTTAGATGTTAAGTCACTGTAAGCAAGCTACAATCCATACAACCAGGTTAGGTGAAGAGTAAGGGGCTAGAGGGGGAATGGATCTCCCTAGGAAGGGAACTAGAAGAGAAAGTTATAGGTGGATAGGGTAGTACTGGAAAGGGAGGGTCAAACTGAGGGAACAAGTTGGGGTAAGGGAAGGAATACAGGAAGGGACAGATAAAACTAAGGGCCATTTGAGGGGTCATGCAGAAACCTAGCACAGTAAAGCTTCCTCAACTATGTACATGTAGGCAATCTAAATGATACTGTCCAATAATGGGGGTGACATAGTCCCAACTGGACATTTCTTGTCACCAAATGAAACTTTCAATACTAGATACGGCTTACAGCCAAAGGCAAAGAGATCCCATAGGAACCCCCAGACAACCCGGGCTATTGCTGCAGCCAGTGATTGCTCTCTACAAACTGAAGTAAGGCCCTATTGCTGAAGACAAAACCCACACAATTCATTGAACATGAACTCAGGCTGGTGCTTACCTAGAGCCTTCGCCCCTATGAAATAGTGTAAATGATCCTGGAAGGCACTCTGCACTGCTGAAAGAGAAAGGTAAACACCAACCCAACTACAAACCCTTTGATCTATAATGGTTTCTCTACCTATCCGTGTCATTATTGTTCCCCTAATATGGTGCAGTAATGGCACAAAGCTTGTGGCTTGAGTTAAGGTCCACTTCATGGAATGAAACCCATGCCCAGCGCTATACTTGGGTAGCCAAGAACCTGAATCTACATAGCCCAAGGAACCAGGGGCAAACCAAATGCTACTGTTCTGCTGAAGGGCCTTAGCAATGAGACGATTCCTAAAAACATTCTGCTATACTCCCAGATCCATGCCTTGCTTAACCATCTTCAGAGAAGCTTCCTCCCACAGAAGATGGGAACAAAAACAGAGCCCACAGACAGATAATATGCAGAGAGTGAAAGACCTTGATACACTCACCCTTAAATGAGAGGTCTCTATCAAATCCCTCCTCTCAGAGCTCAGAGAACCCCACAGAAGAGGAGGCAGAAATAGTAAGAGGCAGAGAAGACGGAGGGCACCAAGGAATCAAGCCTTCACAACGCAGCAGGGTTAGAACACATATGCAGTCACAGGGACAGTGGCAGCATGAACAGGGCCAGCATGGTGTCACCAGATGGGGTCCAAGAACTGAAAGGAGAAGGGGACACATGCCCCCATCCCTAGCCTAGGAGCTGTAATTGTTAGTGCTTGCAAATGAAACTTAGTTTTCTTCAAGGAGGTCTCACTGGAGAAAAAAACCACTTTTAAGTGTAAGCCCTGTGCCCAGCTGTTGATGGCCAACATAAAAGGAACGCAATGGCATCTTTAGAGATGGCATCATTCTTTATCTCATGATGTTGTCAGGGCTTTTTCTCTTTTGACTTTTACCTTATAGGTCCTTTGTGTATGTAATATGACTTCCAGCTTTGTGTTTTATGAGATTCCTCTGCAGGCAAATGTGTCTCTGCATCTTTATTCTTTCTTGTGCTTTTTCTTTGTCTATTTTTCTTATTTGATTGTTTTGTACTGTTCTGGCTTGTTTGTTTTTGTTTTATCTTATTGTAGTATTATTCCTTAGATGCCTGTTTGTTTTCCTTTTTAATTTTTTTTTTTGAGTTTTCGAGACAGGGTTTCTCTGTATAACAGTCCTATTTGTCCTGAAACTCACTTTGTAGACCAGGCTGGCCTCAAACTCATGTACTTCCCCTCTGCCTCCCAAGTGCTGGAATTAAAGGCATGCACCACCACCACCTGGCCCTTTAAAAATATTTTAATATATTTTTATTATTTAAAACAATTTTAAAATTTAAGTGTTTTGGTCATATTCTTCTCCTCCCCCAAATTTGTCTGTATCCTTTCTCCTCTCTATCCACCAAACTTTTAAGTTCTTCCTCAAAAAAACAAGCCAAAAACCCAATATGACAAGAATCCCAAACCTAAAAAACAAAATACATTATTACCCCAAAAGAGATGAAACCAAACAAACAAAACATCTGAAAAATGCCAAACTCTAACAAAATAAAAGCACACACACACACACACACACACACACACACACACACACACACACACACACACACTTTGGAGTCCATTTCTTATTGCTCAACTACTCTTGAACATGAGCTCTGCCCTGGAGTGATTGATACAGCCAGTGTTATTCCATTGGAGAAAGCTGATTTTCCTTCTCCCAGAAGGTATAAATGACAGTTAAGTTGTTAACCTTTACCCTAGTGGCTCAGTTTACATCCATTCATTCTTTTAACTGTAACAAAATAAAATATAATAAGATAAAAATCAAGCTGCTTCTTCATTGGGGAAACAGCAAATGGCAGATGACACCGGTGCACTGGGAGGGCCCAGGGGCTCAGGGTTAGGAGGCTGTGGCAGCTTCTGCAGTCTAATAGGCTATGGTCCTGGCAGAGGCCCCAGGGCTTGCCTGCGCAGAGGTAAAGCCTAAGACAAGGAATGGATGTCCATCACCAAGCGGGGCCACCTAGTTAAGGACATGAAGATCAAGTCCCTGGAGGAGATCTACCTGTTCTCCCTGCCCATTAAGGATTTTTTTTCCTGGGAGCATCCCTAAAGGATGAGGTTCTGAAGATCATGCCAGTGCAGAAGCAGACTTGGGCTGGCCAGCAGACCAGGTTCAAGGCTTTTATTGCTATTGGGGACTATAATGGTCATGTTAGTCTCGGTGTTAAGTGTTCTAAGGAGGTAGCCACTACCGTCCCAGGGGCCATCATCTTGGCCAAGCTTTCCATTGTCTCTGTGTGGAGAGGCTACTGGGGGAACAAGATTGGCAAGTCCCACACTATTCCGGGCAAAGTGACAGGCCACTGTGACTCTGTGTTGGTGAGTCTCATCCCTGCCTCCAGAGACACTGGCATAGTCTCCTCTCCTATGCCCAAGAAGCTACTGATGATGGCTGGCATTGATGACTGCTACACATCAGCCAGGGCTGTACTGCCACCCTGGACAACTTTGCCAAGGCCACCTTTGATGCCATCTCTAAGACCTACAGCTACCTGACCCCCGACCTCTGGAAAGAGACTGTGTTCACCGAGTCTCCTTATCAGGAATTCACTGACCATCTTGTGAATACCCACACCAGAGTCTCTGTTCAGAGGACCCAGGCTCCAGCTGTGGCCACCACATAAGGGTTTTTATACAAGGAAAATAAAAGTGAATTAAGTCTGTTAAAAAAAAAGATAAAATCAAAACTATCCCATCAAAGTTGGACGAGACAGACCAACAGAAGAAAGGAGTCCAAGAGAAGGCACAAGGATCAGAAATAAACTCGTTCACACACTCAATAATCCCATATAAACACTAGCCTGGAAGCCATAATACAAACGGAGAAGCCCTAGTGCAGACCTGTTCAGGCCCTGTGCATGCTGCTTCTGTCTCTATGAGTTCATAGGAGCTTTGTTCATGTTGATTTAGATGGTCTTTTTCTCTTGGTGCTCTCCAACCCTTGGGTCTTACAGTCTTTCTGCCTCCTCTTCTGTGGTGTTCCCCAAGCTCTGAGGGGAGGGATTTGATGGAGACATCCCATTTAGGGCTGAGTGTTCCAAGGTCTCTCACTCTCTGTGTAACGGCATTCTGGGTCTGGGATGCCACTCTCAGGATGATTTTTCTGGTCCCTTCCATTTGACTAAAAATTTCATGCCTTTTTTTTTTTTCCTTAACAGTCAAATAATTCTCCATTGTGTAAATGTACCAGTTTCTTATTCTGTTCTTCTGTTGAGGGGCATCTAGGTTGTTTCCAGTTCCTAGCTATTATGAAGAGAGCAGCAGTAAACATGGTTGAGCAAATGTCTCTATGGTAGGATGAGGCATCCTTTGGGTACCCAAGAGTGGTATGGCTGTACACTGAGTCCCATCTTCCTGAGGAACTGCCATATTGACTTCCATAGTAGCTATACAGGTTTGCACTCCCGCCAGCAATGGAGGAGTATTCCTCTTGCTCCACATTCTCACCAGCACGAGCTGTCACTTGCTTTGTTGATCTGAGCCATTCTGGCAGGTTTAAGATGAAATCTCAACGTAGTTTTGATTTACATTTTCCTGATGGCTGGGGATGCTGAACCTTTCTTTAACTGGTTCTCAGACACTCGAGTGTCTTCTATTAAGAATTCTCTGCTTAGATCTATACTCCATGCTTTAATTGGGCTATTTGTGTTTCTTGCTATCTAATTTCTTGAGTTTCTTACATATTTTGGATAGTAGCCCTGTGTTGGGTGTGTATTTGGTAAAAATCTCTTTCCATTCTGTAGGTTGCTCTTTTGTCCTTTTGAAGGTGTCCTTTGCCTTACAGAAGCTTTTCAATTTCATGAAGTCCCCAATTATTAATTATTAATTTTAATGCCTGCACTAATGGAGTTCTGAACAGGAAGTTGTCTCCTGTGCCAATGTGTTCAGGACTGTTCCCCCACTTTCTCTTCATCCAGGGTCAGTGTACCTGGTTTTATGTTGAAATGCCCGTTTGTTTTCTAAGTAGAGACAGAAAGGGTGTGGCTACGGATGGAAGGGGAGGATGGGAGTGTAAGGCCTACTGAGATAACCGGATCCTGAGGGTTGCTCTGAGGCCAAAAGTCAAAGCTTTATTCGGGGTATGACTTCCGGACTGTTCATAAGGGAAGGGAATACAGCAATGTCAAAACGAAAGTCTGAGTTTGTAAGGGTGCTTTTATCTGGGCTGGACTGTGCTAGGAGAGTGTTAAGGAAAAAGAAACTGTGGGAAGCAAAAGAGACTACAGTAAGCAAGGTCATTTTGTGTTCTGTTTTGTAGGGGGTTGGGGGTGAGTCTAGCTGCTAGCCCTAGCAGGAGGCTGTGGTCAAGCAGAGACAAGGGCTCAGAAGCCTTCTGAGAAGTACAGAGCACTCATTTCCGGTTCCCTGACGGGGCTGGGTCCCATATAGGCCATCCACCTTGGTGTCCTAGGTGACTTCATCTTGGGCCAAAGATCTGGGCCAGTCCAACAGGGAGGAGAAACTGGGAGTCGTAGGTGGAGGGGAAATTGTAGTCAGAATATAACAAATGGGGGCGGGTCTATTTTCAATAAAAGACAACCTGAGACTTTCATAGCGGAAGGAGAGAACCTGCTTCAGAAGGTTGCACTCTGACCTCCACATCTGTGTCGTGGCACATGCCTGACCACAGACATACACACAAAACAAATAATGAATAAAGGGAAAAGATAAACTGAACAGTTGAACAGGGATTTGCATAGCATTTACATAGGATTAGGGATAATTAAACTGTGGGTGCTGGCCCTATATGGGGTTTCATAACTGAATGTGGGGGATCTTGAAAATTCTGGCAACAGTAACACACACAAGCATGCACACACATGTACATCCATGCAAACAAACAGGCATGTACATGCATGCACATAGCATGCACACACAGGAAAAGGAGGAGGAAAATGTCATTTGAGCAGTTGAATTGAATTTTACCAAAAAATCACTAAATGATTTGGCTTGGGATCAGGACAGAATTTCCAGCAGTTTCAGAAATGGCCCTCAACATGGCTCTGCCATTTTGTATTACATATTTATGCAAATCAGTGCCCTCGACAATGACAATTATAAAATCAAAATATTGACCAACTTAGAAGAATGGGGAAGATGCTCTAATCCTGCAGCATCAAATGTTCAGCCAAGATTTAATTCTTTTGCACAAGGCCTTGTTTTGATAAGGATGTCCTGTTACTTCTACCTGACCAAGCACGGAGTCTCCTTGGGGTTCCCACCACCTAGAACAGAGCCCCATGGCAACAACCCGAGCTGCACAGATGCAATGAATCTCATTCAGAAACGCTCGCTGGTGACACTGTGATGTCTGGTGACTTGCTCGGTGACCTGTTCGCAACTCTCACCTGCACATTTTTCTATGGTAGAGGGGGTGGCCATGTGCTGAAGCCCTGGAATTGCTGCCTGCCTGATGGGACGTGTAGGGTCAGGAAGCCTAGGAATGAATGGTCAGTTTGTTCTGGGGACTTCCAGCTACCATAAGCCCAGGAACTGAAGGCTAGATGATGCCTCATCCCTAAGGTAAGCGTTTCATTAATAACAACTGTTCTAGGTCAGAAGAGACACAGATTGACATTCTGGGAGGTTTGGGTGCATGGGGTACAACTTAAAAATATATGAGAATGTAAGTGCTTTTCTTCCCCTCCACCTGCTGGAGAAACCTGTCTACACGTCTAGGCTAATATTAGGGCTGTTTATTTCCTGATGCTGACATCTTCTTGGCCCTCTGAGACTGCTGCTGGAGATAGAATAACCGATGGTTTGCCTTGGCATCCTTGGACCAGTAAAGATTACCAAGGGTAAGAAGAATCGCGTCTGGGCAACACAGACAGAGAGACGCCCAGAGATATGCACACGACTCCAAGTGGTGCCATCATCTGACCCACAGTTATTTTGGGGGTTCAAAGTGCTCCTTATGTAAGAGAGAACAGCTTGTAGAGGGAGATGGTTCGGGGGAGAGCTGACGACTCCAAAGCTCCAGTTTCCGTCATAGAATAAGAAATAGCCTAGGTCGTTAAGATGGCTCAGTGGGTAAAGGTGCTTGACCTCCACAAGGAGAGATGGACAGGTTTGTCATATACACAGAGATTCCACAGAAAAGGAAAGTGATTACCCCAAATTTGAGGTCATCTAGAAGCCTATGCTCTTCTTCCTTGGGAAGATGGAGTTCTGAGTTTCCTCCTGGGAACCCACCCACATGAAGACATAAAAGTAGAATGAGTGAACCAACTCCACAAAATCTCCTTCTGACTTCCACATGAGTTCTGTGGTGCATGTGCCCATATACATACACCACACACACAAATAAATAAATAAATAAATAAATAAATAAATAAATAAATAAATAAAGGAGGGAGAGAATCTTGCTGTGGGAAGAAGACCACTTTGAAGCACATTCAGCTTCAGGCTTGGCAAGCAAAAATCTCCCTTTAAAAATCCTTTTTTTTTCTTTCTGGTTTTGGAGGAAGTGGGCATTAGAAAGCCCTCAGGGGCATCTCTTTGCCAGGTTGGCTTTTCCACTGGGTACAAAGCTGTCCAAGTCTCCTAGTCTAATGGGTAGGAAAACAGGTTTCTTTAGAGTGTCCCTTAAGACCACTGAGGCAAGCAAGAAAGGAACTTTTCCGTGCACAGCATATGGAAATGTCCCCTCTGCCCCTCGAGAACTCCGTTCTGTGCCTGAGAGGAAACGGAGAAGAGAGAGATGACCACAAGGAGAGATGGACAGGTTTGTCACATACACAGAGATTCCACAGAAAAGGAAAATGATTACCCCATACCTGAGGTCATCTAGAAGCCTATGCTCTTCTTCCTTGGGAAGATGGAGCAGGGGTGTAGATGCAGGAGGGGTGTAGACAGCTTAGGAGAGAGTGAGTTTGGAGAAAGACAAATTGGCCACAGAAGAGCAGGTGACAGCCTGTGACAGCGTCTGTGGGACTGTGTCCACTGCCAAACTTCTCTCCTGTGATGCAATTAATCTTCTCTGGCTGAGGAGATTCTCTAGGAAGGGATTGACAGCTCTGTCCCTTTGTGGGGGGGGGGGGGGTCCTGTCTTTAGCTAGATAAGGGGAGCTCAGAGAACGCCTCTGCCTGGATTTGCTGTTCCCCAAATGCTCTCAGAAGTAGTCAGCATAACAAAGCAGCATCACAAATTGCTATTTCTTGAAGGGAGGAGGTGGAAGATAAGCCACAAAGCCAGTTGCATTACAAAGCTTAACTTGCAGCGGGCTGGGCTTGGAGCCCAGCTGGTAGAGTGCCTACCTACCATTCACAGATCCCTGGGTTGATCCCCTAGCACTGCTCACACTGGGTGTGGTGAAGCAGGCTGTAACACTAACCGTTGGGAGGTACTGGCAGAGGCTCCAAGCTCAATGTCATCTTCAGCTACAGGGAGAGTTCAAAGCCAGGCTGAGGTGTGAGACCTTGTCTTGAAAAACAAAACCAAACAAACAAGCAATTTACTAGAGACAGGTGTGGTGATCCCAAAATCTGGGGAAGGCTGAGGGAGGAAGATTGTAAGTTCAAAGTCAGCTTGAACTACTTAGAGAGACTCTGCCTCAAAAAAGGGAGCTGAGATTTCTGTCCGGTGCTCCAGTATGGGTCTCTGTCTCTGTCTCCTTTCATCGCCTGATGAAGGTTAATATTCAGGAGGATGCCTACATGTTTTTCTTTGGGTTCTCCTTCTTATTTAGCTTCTCTAGAATCACTAATTATAGGCTCAATGTCCTTTATTTATGGCTAGAAACCAAATATGAGTGAGCACATCCCATGTTCCTCTTTTTGGGTCTGGCTTACCTCACTCAGGATAGTGTTTTCTATTTCCATCCATTTGCATGCAAAATTCAAGAAGTCCTTGTTTTTTACTGCTGAGTAGTACTCTAATATGTATATATTCCATACTTTCTTCATCCATTCTTCCATTGAAGGGCATCTAGGTTGTTTCCAGGTTCTGGCTATTACAAACAATGCTGCTATGAACATAGTTGAGCATTTACTTTTGTTGTATGATAGAGCAGAAGGAGAGAGAGCACAAGCAAGGAACTTAGGACAGCGAGGGGTGCACCCACACACTGAGACAATGGGGATGTTCAATCGGGAACTCACCAAGGCCAGCTGGCCTGGGTCTGAAAAGCCTGGGATAAAAACCGGACTCGCTGAACATAGTGGACAATGAGGACTACTGAGAACTCAAGAACAATGGCATGGGTTTTTGATCCTACTGCACGTACTGGCTTTGTGGGAGCCTAGGCAGTTTGGATGCTCACCTTACTAGACCTGGATTGAGGTGGATGGTCCTTGGACTTCCCACAGGGCAGGGAACCCTGATTGCTCTTTGGGCTGACAAGGGAGGGAGACTTGATTGGAGGAGGGGGAGGGAAATGGGAGGTGGTGGCGGGGAAGAGACAGAAATCTTTAATAAATAAATAAAAAGGGAGCTGAATGAGGAGGACTGGCTACAGTAAAGAATGTACCCTGTTCTACCCACAAGGCTAACACCAGGGAATCACTATCCTTAAGAAAAGACACAATAATTGATAGCAGGTCCTTGGAACCCCTTGGAGTCTCTAGAAATACAATCCTTCGTAGTTGGTAACCCATACTGAATAAGTCTCTTACCATCAGCTAGGCTTGCCCAAGCGCATTACAATTTGATAGCTTAGTTTCTCCAGCAGTCTGAAGAAGAAGGGGCAATATTTACTCAGACAAAATTTTACCCAAAAAGTCATGTTTGTAATTAAGGAAAAGCTAAACAACTTGCCTAAGTATATGGGATCCTTAAAAGGCAGGGTTGGGATTTGAACCCATATCGTCTGGCTCCAGTGTCTACTCCTGGGTATACAGCTACCACAACTGTGGTTGCCTTCACTAACATTCATTTCTGGTAACCGGCCTCACTTCTTCCAATTTGAGTCTTTGGTATTTGTACCCCAAGAGATCTGAACACAGAAGATACCTAAAGTTGTGAGTTTCCTGGACTCCCAAGGATGCAGACTTTTACTTCTCATTATTTGGGGGAATGTTTGTTATACTTGATGTTCCTTTATCATCTTTTGGGTAGTTCCCGAGGGGCACCCATTTCTCTCTTTTCTGGATAAGCTGAGCAAACAGCATCTGCCGGGGACCTGCAGTGATATGAACTGCAGCATTCCGAAAGATCTGGTGGCTTCCAGTTAGTGAGGAACCTGCACCTCTGAGGGGAGAGCCCATGGAGAAAGCGCTGCTCTTCAAGGCTTATTTGGTAGTGGTTGTCAGGGTCAGCTTTGCTAGACAGAATACTGACTTTTGGTAGCTAGGGATGGGAGCAGGGGCTAGAGCCCAGGAGGGCCATGCCGAATTCCATTTCAGGCTCTCGGGCAGCTCTTTCCACTTGGATGTGGAAGAGCATGGTGTTTGTTCGCTGTTTATACCGTTCTCACTGGCCAGGGCTTTCTTCCAAACAAACTGAGGCTCTGGGGCATGTAGATACGTTTCTGACTCCGTACTGTACGTACATGTGAACACACACACACGCATGCACACACACACACACACACACACACACACACACATGCACACACACACACAGAAGTCCGGCTGGTAGGAGGCAATCTTTATCCTGCTGCTCCCATGGCTTTCCTGAATCTGTACATTCCAGATGCCAAGACTCTCCTCACACCCCGCTTCTTCACAAACACTCCTAAAGACATTTAGAATTTGTCTGTTGCCTTCTTCCCTGGATTAGCCCACACTCTCAGCTACTACCTCATTAAAAAAAAGAAACAAACAAACAGGTTTAGCCCTCCAAAGCCAGCCATCATGTTTAATCTGCCTTATTCTAGTTCCTGTATCCCTCAGCCCCAGAAAAAGCCATGGGTGTGCTGAGGACACAGTTTCCCCCAAAAAGACTTCCTGTAGTACAGGATCTAAAACACATAAAATTTGTTTTTCAGTCAGGACATAACTCATTGAATCCAATTAGTGATGCCATTTGTGCATGGCCATGGGATCAACCACTGTGGCATGGGCAACTTGCCACAAAGAAAAGTCCCTCTTCCTCTCCCAGCAGCCATCAGTTGTCAATAACTCCTGTGTTAGGGGTGGGGCCTTCAGAGCCGTTCCACCCTTCCTGCTGGAATGTTTAGCAGGCTTGAACTTTTGCAGGGGACCACAGAGGCTGTGAGTCCATGAATGCAGCAGGCATGTCGTGTGCAGAGGAGTGCTAATTTTGCATTTCTGCCTCCACTATGGGTGGACTTTTGCTCTGCATCTTCATCCGTGTTAGTCATTGCCGGCTTTCTGATCCCATCTTCCCTCCTGAAAGATGTGCTCCACGGAACTTTAAAGGGCAATTTCTGGGCTCCTCCTCGATGGACAATCCTAGAATGCAGGAATTGTGACTCATTTATTTCTACATCATCTACATCAGGGTGTCTTAATAAATCAATATCACTTGAATGAATGAATGAATGAATGAAACTTTCCAGGTGCCTTGGCAGTTTCTAGAGAACAGACCTCCTGATACACTACCCATCATATTCTGAAAGTCACTATGGCCCAAACAGCATCCCTAAGTCACGGGCAGATCCTACCTACCTTTGTCCTTCCCCCTTATCCTAGCCCCTTCTCCCTGGTCTAGTTCCCTGAGAGTGCTACCTGTCACCTATCTCATTAGATCCCTCCCGGGTATGCAAATAAGCTACTTTGACATATAAAGAGTGTGGAATGACGAGAAGGAACTGGCTTGGAGTACAGTTACCTCTGCTTGGAAGGGCTACATCATAGCTGAATGAGAATGCATCAATACATTGTATTCAAGATTCTGGTGTCTCTATGTCTACACATTCACTGAAAGTCCTGCGGCTTCCCTTTCATTGTCCTGGCTAGTTTTATGACAACTTGACACAAGCTTAGAGTCATCTGAAAGAAGGGAGCCTCCATGGAGAAAATGCCTCCATAAGATTCAGCCATAAGGCATTTTCTTAATTAGTGAAGGATATGGTAGGGCCCAGCCCATGTGAGTGGTGCTACCCCTGGGCTGGTGGTCCTGGGTACCACCAGAAAGCAGGCTGAGCAAGGCCATGGAGTCACACCAGTAGGCAGCACCCTCCATGGCTTCTGCATCAGTTCCTGTCTCCAGGTTCTGCCCTGTTTGAGTTCCTGTCCTGACTTCTTCAATGATGAACAGTGCTGTTGACAAGTGAACTGAATAAACCCTTTCCCCCCCAACTTGTCGGGGGCCAGCCTCGGCAAAAATACCTTTCTTCAGGAGTGGAGGCATGGGAATTTAGAAATATAGTAAAGAATAAAAGACATGAACAAAAATAACAAAACGCAGAAACACGTAGGATAGTAACAGGAGGGAATTTCAGTGAGTACTGAAAATTCGCACATGTTTTATTTTGCAACAGCTTAATATACCCCTGATTTCAAAAGGTAGGAGCAGAACAAAAGGACTACATTAACATACAAATTGAAAGTTGTGGGCTACGTTCAGCACTCATGCCTTGAATCAGGCCCTTGACCAAACACTGGTAGGCAAACCACTCTCTGGGTGGAATCTCAAGTTATTTCCATAAAGAGAACTGGAACTTAGTTGGATCCTTAGACTTTTGTTCTAGGTAGGAACCAACTACTTCTCTGTTTCAGGGGCATGAGGGCTGGCAACTAGCCACACCTGTTGATGATAGTCTTGAGAGAGCAGAACTCTGATTTAATATAGGTGGGAACTTTGTTTGAGTTAGAAGCACAATAACCTTGAATGAACTAAAAACAAGTCCCAAACTCTCTGACCTTTGGCCTCTTTGGGTTTCCACACCAACTTGCTTTTGGTCCTGGTGTTTCATGTCTTAGAAATCCTAAGACATTCACTGTGTGGCTACTGGGTTCATCAGGGAGGTGAGATTCTCAGGGATGGGTTTAAGCACCTACAAGGAAGGTGCACAAGTGAATGCAGAGAAAGGAGAAGCTACATGGGGGTATTACAGCCGCCAAGACAGCAGAGGCCCTATGTGATGGGGAAACAGGGCTGCAAGGCTGAAGGAGATTGCTAATCAGAGTGGACATTGGTCTTCTGACCCAACCACAGAGCTTCAGAAGGCAACATTTACTCAGAGTCCTTGTGGCCTGACCATGTGGGGGCCAGCCATGATAAGCTAAGTATGGGCAGGTTCCCTAAAAGAAGTTCTTTACTTCCAACCATTATCACCTGGGATAAATTATCACCAGCCATAAATTTAATAAGAGGTCTGAGTCTCAGTAGTTTACCCTGAAACAATACTTGATTGCAGGAGGAACCACAAACTGAGATTACCTGACCTCTACCAAGACAAGGAAATGACTAACATTCCAACTGCTGTAGATAGGATCACCTACTAGCACACATTCACCAGGACACCCCTAGACAGATGTCAGCCAATCAGGGGTCCTGTGTTGAGGGAGAGAGGGCCTGCTTTTAGTACCGTCCTGCCCGGCTAGCTTACACCCGAAATAATTACACAGAAATTGTATTAATTAAATCATTGCCTGGCCCATTATCTTTAGCCTCTTATTGACTAACTCTCACATTTTGGTTTAACCCATTTCTAATAATCTGTGTATTGCCACCTGGCTTACTGGCAAGATTTAGCATGTCTATCTCCGGCAGCTCCAAGGCTATCTCTCTCCCTTTTTCCCAGCATTCAGTTCTGTCTACTCCACCTACCTAAGTGCTGCCCTATCAAAAGGCTAAGGCAGTTTCTTTATTCAACCAATGAAAGCAGCATATAGATAGAAGAACCTCCTACACCAATCCTGAACATCAGAAACTCCTCACCCCCACCTTTACTACTATAAAAGCCCAATTCTAATTGAGCTGGGGGCTCTCTGGTTATTCCAATACATTGAACATGCAGAGAGATCGAGTTTGCAAACTTGATTAAAATAAAGGCTCTTTGTTTTTACATACAGGACTCTGTTTCCTTGTTGGCTTTTGTGGGGACTTCACCGATTTGGGCATAACAACCACAGGATGCCAGGTGCCCCTCTGTGTCCCTTACAGACTGCCATGAAGTGTCCTTAATTGAGAGTTACAAATTTTGAGCTCAATGGGGAAGTTTGTTTATTTATTTATTTATTTATTTATTTATTTATTTATTTATTTATTTATTTGAGACAGGATTTCTCTGTATAACAGCTCTGGCTGTCCTGGAACTCACTTTGTAGACCAGGCTAGCCTCAAACTCAGAGAACTACCTGCCTCTGTCTCCCGAGTGTTGGGATTAAAGGTGTGCGCCACCACCGCCCAACCAGAGAAGTTTATTGACAGAAAAAAAACATTCAGCTTTTCAATAGAATTGAACTCGTAGGTATTGAATGGAGCTAGACAGAATTGTCTTCATCATATAGCCTATGGTCCTATATGTGCTAGTTTGTTGTGGAATATTACGTTAACTATGTAAAGCTGTGTTACATTTTTTTATGTTGCAGAATTTTGCTTTAACTACGTGAAGATGTACTACATTTGTGTTAGGAGCCAATTTCCTCCTAAAATCATTGCAGGAACCATCACCCTGGGGAGCCTGCAGAGAACCCTACACCCATAATTGTGTTAGGAATTGTTCTATTGACAGAGCCTACCCCACACCCAAATTGGCTGATGGAGAGCTATCTGTTAGCGGAACCCACCCCACATTCCAAACTATCTAGGGAACTAGGTGTGGCAACTTGCGACTTCCTGGCCTACATGACCTGACCGAAGGTAACCTCCTGGCTACGTGACCAACGTGAACCTTGCGGCAAGAGCTCAGACCCCTGTGCCCACCCCCCAACTCCTTACCCTATATAAGCTGTACCCCATCTCTAATAAAAGGAGGCTTTGACAGGAACCCCAGCTTAGCCTCCTTCTTGTCTCCTAGCCCATTTATCTTACAGATAGTGCCTCTCCGGGACCCTGGAATAACTGAACTGCCAGATGGGTTACTAACCCTAGACTAAGTAACCTGCCAAGGCAATCAACACATTTGTCTATGCTGTATTTAATAATATAAAGATGTGTTGCTTTGCCTGTCTAAGACACCTGACTGGCCTAATAAAAACCTGAATAGCCAATAGCCAGCCAGTAGAAGGATAGGCATGGCTGGTGGGCAGAGAGAATAGTAGAAGGAATCATTTAGGCTCAAGAGAGAAGAGGAGAGAAGAGAGGAAAAAGGGAACAAGGGAGAAAGATAGGAAGACACCTGGGCCAGTCAGACAGACACAGAGTAGGACACACAGAATGAAAGAAAGGTAAAAAGCCCCAAGGCAAAACTTAGATGAAGAGAAACAGGTTAAATTAAGTTAAAAGAACTAGCTAGAAATGAGCATAAGATAAGGTTGCACATTCATAACCAATAACAAGACTCTGTGTTGTGATTTGGGGGCTGTCAGTCTGAGAAAGCACGCTACACTAACTGATATAGAAATAGAAGGGCCCAGTTCATCGTTGGTGGTGTCATCCTTAGGCAGGTGGTACCATCCCTTGGCAAGGAGGCTTGGGATGTGGGCACATGAGCCTGGAATAAGCCAGTAAGCAGCGTTCCTTCGTGTCTTGACTTCAGTGCTGTCTTGCCCTAGCTTCCTTCAACGATGAACTATAACCTATGACATGAAATAAATTTCCTATCCAGATGCTTTTGGTTCAGATGTTTCACTAAAGCAGCATACAAGCTAACTAGAACAACTGGCGAGGTCCAGGGACTGGCCACTCAAACCCTAGAAAAATGGAACAGAGAGAAAGCAAAAATCAAACCTTGAGTAGTGAAGGAATTGTGAGTTTTAAGTATCTGCTCTCCACCTCACCCCCACCCTACCCTCCACCCCCCACCCCTGCCTCAGAAAAATGTGGGGAGCTGACAGCGTGGCTAGGGAAAGGCTGGGTGGAGGAGGGTTAACAAGAGAACCTAGGCAATCTCCCATTCCATGTTGGGAATGGAGAGCCCAAGAACTGAATCCCACAGTGGGGGAGGGACTAGCCCTGGCCTCGTGGCTGGTTAGTAGGAGGGATAAAAGTGAAACCTCACTCTTTAGATTCTTGAGAACAGTTGGGATCCAGAGTCCTGGCAGCTCATCAGGAAAATCCAGTCTAGAAAAGTTCTCTTAAAGAGCAAAAAGCTAAAAATGGGAAGTAAGATTTGTTGAGCCCAGATCTGTTTGGATTCGTTCATTCCTATCCAAAATACCCCCACACTTGCGTATCTCCAGCTACAGGGGTTTCAGTGTTCAAATGTGTTGCCAATGAACACTCCCTCCTTCCTTAGAAGATCGTTTCAACAAAGAGTGGGCTAGCTGCTCCTAGAAATGTCTAAGTCTGGGCTTGCCAGGAAGCAGACAATCCCAAAGGGCTTTTCTGGTATAGTACGTGACAGAAGCCCCGGTGGTGCCTGAGGCTGAGAGAGCACTGGCCCCACGTGGGCTTCAGGAATGTCCCCTCTGGTACAGATGACTCAGGGAGCTGGATGGTGGCGGGGGCTCTGCTCACACACTGAGGGCTAAGAGACGCCCCACAGCCTGGAAGCAGAAACGTATCTTGAGTAAGAGGCAGAGAGAATAGTGGCTTGTGCGTGCAAACAGATGAGACACCATGGAGATCCCCCCAAAAAGAGAATCAAAGAAGTCATTTAAAAAAGGGCTTGTGTGGGAAAAGAAAAAATAAAGAACCCCACTCCCCCCCTCAAGAACTGGGTGTGGTGGTGCATGCCTTAAATTCCAGTACTCTGGTGGCAGAGGCAGGTGGACCCCTCTGAGTTCAAGGCCAGCCTGGTCTACTGAGTGAGTTCCAGTACAGCCAGGACTACGCAGTGAGACCCTGTCTTGAAAAACAAACTAAGGTCCATGTGACTATGAAACAAGACATTTTTAACACCGCAATCTTGGACAGGCAGAGGTAGGAGAATCGAGTTTGAGCTCGGTCTGGTCTACATGGTAAGACCCTGTTTTCGCTTTTCTCCGAAGTTTTCATCCGAGGAGATGAGAGAAGAAAAGGCTGAGAGGAAGGGAAAGAAGGCAGCAGCAAGGGAGAAAATAACTCAACTAGAACAGCTCAGCTTTCCCATGATTCCGTTTCTAAGAGCTTGGGCTCCCCCCCTTTCTCAGAGCTGTGTCATAGCCTTACAATAACCACCGCCTTTATTTTGGCATGCACGACCGGCTTTCTGTCTGTTACCTCCAGTTAAGCGTCCCCAAATGCCTTTGTCTTCATGTAATCTGATTTCATGTGTTATAAGAATGACTGCTCCCAAATCTCCAAGGGAAGGCTCTGGAGCTGCTGGTGATGTCTGTCTAAGCCTCAGCGGTTCCCATGACAATTGGTTTTGGCAGAACAAGAGACCATTAAGAAACTGAGCTGGGGAGGGAATAGGAACGGGCATCCCGGGTGACTGCAGATAAAGCTTCCTGGAGAAAACCGGCTGTGGAGTGGAAAGAGGACATCTAGTTAGAGCTAGGAAGTATCTTTACCAACCTGGTGTGGTCCCCAGAGAGGAAGTGTTCCCTCGCCCAGATCCTTCACTTTTCATTAACATTTATTCCGGGCTTGGGGCTGTGTGAGCTTGCCTCGGCTTGGTGCAAAGGAAACAGACAAATAAGACGTGAATTCTACCCACAGCCAGCCTTCATTCTGGCCTGTTTCCAATAAGGGCTTCCTAGCTGTGTCAATCTTTTCAATACAAAGAGTTCAGAAACTCTGGAGTTTTCCTCTTCCTTTCGCTGAGACTAGGTCAGATCCTGGCACTTAGAACATGACTGGAGAACTGGCCAGAGTTGGCCTCTGTGTCAGAATTCCCATGTCCGGGTAGACATCATTCCTCCATCGTGAGCACTGGTGGCTCTGGCTGTCTTGGCAATGTGTGCTCCCGGTGATGCAGTGTGACAGAAAGGGGTGAAGACAAAGCTGAAGCTGCCCAAATGCATGCTGAGGAAAGAGCTCAAAGCAAACACTTGCTGGATATGGGTGAGTGGTGTCTCACAGGAGGTCCCCCGACCCATATAGGTACAGCAATTTGTTCAACTAATGTCAACAACAGAACCAGTCACCCTAAAGGTTATTGGGTTTTCTGGGAAAGTAACCCAGACTTCAGTCTGTGCCTGTTGCCCATAGAACCTGAGACATTCCAGGACACACCTAGGAGTTCAGCGTGTTTCCGTGATGCCCTTGAGAGCTGAAAGCGTGAATGCTTTCTGACCTTTGGCATGAGCAAAGGGCTGATTTTATGACTCCTGGAAAACAGGACCCAGTGAACTTGGGCTTGAATAGCTTTGTCGGAAGGGAAGAGATGCCCCCAGCCTCCCTCACACGGCTCACCTAGCGTGGATGCCTTAGTTTCTTTTCTGGATTTGGCTCGTGGCTCAGTCCATCACGGCAAGAGCTTGAGAGCAATAGTCACATTGTACCCACAGTTAAGAGCAGAGAACAGTGAGTTAATGTGCATATGTCAGTGTTCATCCTCTCTCCAGTTTAGATGCTCCAGGATTCCTATCAGAATAAATAAATAAATAAATAAATAAATAAATAAATAAATAAATAAAATTCCTCCCCACAATAGAGACGGGTCTTTCCACGCCAATTCGCATAAACAAGACGATCCTGTCCAGACCATCTCAGAAGCCGACCTTAATCTAGATAACCCCTCACAGGTGTATCCAGAAATGTGCTTCCTAGGTGTTGTGTTGGCAATACTAACCATTACAGTGGGTGTGTAAGTACACGCCCCCATACACAATGTAATCACCGTTAAACACAAAACCCGCCCTCTTGCTATCTACAGCTGGGTTCGATGCCGTGCAACATCCTGCTGGTTCCAACCTGTTTGGGAGCCATTTCTCATGACAGTTCTGATAGGCTGTCAATCTCCCAGAGGGCCTGTCAGCCTGAGTGAGTCCTGCGGCACATCTAAATGTATGAGCATTGTCTGCAGCAGAGAGAGCAGGGCATTTCGTGTTCCGTACTTCACAGAAACAAGAGCCCTACCTGCCCTAGCAGCTTAATCTCTCACGCAGGAGCAGCATGTCATGTCACCATGCCAAAACCAACCCAAAAGTTGACACAGCTTAGGGGGTGCACAGGATGGGGGAAGTAGGTTGATGATAGACAATGTCTCTCAAAAACTCTATAGCGCAGGGACGTTGGGTGTATATTCCACAGTAGAGCCCATGTTTTTAGTTAACAAGAATGTCAGGTTTTCCTGTAAACTTCCCATTTCCTACTGTCTGCTTTCAGTGCTATCTACTACCCCACACCCGACCACAATCTAAATTTAGCTTTTTCCTTTTTGCATTTCAGTAATCATAGAGACTTGGGCTCCCTTGATAGGGGTGATCTTCTAAGTGAAGCCAAGAAAGAAAAGCGCCGCATCAAAATATGTCCAGGGCCAGCAAAAAATGCCTTTGAAATTGCTTGCTTTTTAGCTGGAAATGTGACCTAGCCTAGCTGGAGTGGGTTCTGATGCCTGCATTAGGAAGATAATAGGAATGTACTGTTATTCCCTCCGCCACTGTTAGTGCCTGTGGGCAATTCTGGGCTCTAACTAATTAGCAGGGGGATTTTTTTAGTCGAGAAAAAAAAAAGACAATAAGATTTGTTGGTGAAATGGACAGCCTTCAACATTTCCTCCTCAGTCTTATCTGCTCCTGGGATAGTCAAGTCACTTCTTACTAGTAACCTTGGGATTCTTCCCCCACGTCCTGCCTGCCTCGAGCACCCTGATGCCTTTGTTCCTTCAAAACCAAGGCCCAGAGCTGGTGAGGTGGCTCAGTGGGTAAAGGTGCCCGGATGACCTGGGTAGAAAGAAAGGATTGAGACAAGTTGTTCTCTAGCCTACACACACATACACACACACACGCGTGTGTGCGCACACACACATGCAGACATGTACACACATGCACACACACATGAGCACACACATGCACACACGCACACACGTACACACATGCACACACATACACACATATGCACACATACACACATGCACACACATACACACACATACACACATGCACACACACATACACACACATACACACATACACATACATATACACATACACACATGCACACACACATATACACACATACACACACATACACATGGACGCACACATACACACACGCACCCATACGCACAATGCACATATACACACACGCGCACGCACACACATAATTTTTTTTTAATCCTGTAAAATTTTTTATTCAAGCTGGTTAGCTGCACTGCCATGGAAGCTGAGAGTGACAGGATTTTCACCTTTTAAGTCTTGCATGTTTTGTTTTAAACTGATTTCAGGAATGGCTGTGTGGAAAGGAACAGGTTGACAAGGCGCAGACCCAGCACCCTACGGGGAGAGGAGAGGTCCAGAGTCTTCCCTAGTTCTAGAAGCTTCATAACCACATATGATGAGCCTGAGAGCAATTACAAGTCCCTATCTTGGGACTGGGGACTGCAATACAGTTCTCCAGGGACACTCACCAAGAACAAACCAAATAGTCCATGGCTCAGTGGGTGAATGCACTTGCTGCAAAACTGGATGACCTAAATTCAATCCCTGGGACCTGTATGGTAGAAGGAGGGAACCAACTCCTGAAAGTCGGAGAGAAACCAGCTCTGACCTCACATTTGCTTCTTGGTATACACACATACACACACGCACACACACATGAGCACACACACACTAATAAAGAACAATTAAAAATGATTTTTGTGGTGGTTTGAATGTAATTGACCCCCCCCCCGCCCATAGGATGTATGGCCTTGTTGGAGGAAGTGTGTCATTGTGGGGGTGGGGTTTGAGGTTTCCTATGCCCAGCATATCACCCAATATCTCACTCAGCTTCCTGTTGCCTGCCTATGAAGATGTAAGGACTCTCAGCTCCAGCACCAAGTTTGCCTGCCTGCATGCTGCAATGCTGCCCACTATGATGATAATAGACTGAACCTCTGAACTGTAAGCAAGCTACCACAATTAAATGTCCTTTATACTAGTTGCCATGGTCAGACTGGAGAGATGGCTCAGAGGTTAAGAGCACTGACTGCTCTGCCAGAGGTCCTCAGTTCAATTCCCAGCACCCTCATGGTGGCTCACAACCATCTGTAACGAGATCAGGTACTGTCTCCTGGAAAGTGTATATATAATAAATAAACAGATGTTTAAAAAAAACAGTTTCCATAGTCGTGGAATGTAAAACCCCAGAAACAAGATATTGGGGTTCAAGCTGAAGATCAGAAAAACAAAACAACCAAGCCACTAGAGAAATCTAACCTCTACCAATGCTGAGCAACTGCAAACTGCCTGAGCCTCTGTCTCCTCCCATTTTATATTCCCCTTTAGTGCTGGAATTAAAGGGGTATGACTCCCCAATACTGGGATTAAAGGTATGAGCCGCCACCACCTGGATCTGTTTCTGCATTGATCTTGTGTAGCCCAGGCTGGCCTTGAACTCACAGAGATTCATCTGCCTCTGTTTCCCAAATCCTGGGATTAAAGATGTGTGACACCACTGCCTGGCCTCTAGTGGCTTAATTTTACCCTCTGATCTTCAGGCAAGCTTTACTTATTAAAACATAAATAAAATATCACTATGTCATGGTATCTCTTCACAGCAATTAAAAACTAAGACAGTTTTCTGAAAATTCCCAAGTTGAGGAGCCCTGGAATGAATCATTCCTAAATTCTCTTCAAGGTGTAAGACTGTCTGCCATTTTGTACCTACACACCCGTGTGAGCATGTGTAATTGGGACCCTTGAGTTGTTCATATGCATTTGTGTGTGTGTGTGTGTGTGTGTGTGTGTGTGTGTGTACAAATGGAGTGCCATGGAGCATGCGTGGAGGTCAGAGAAGGTTTTGCCTTTCAGCACATGGGTCTTGGGGATTGAGCTGAAGTTACCAGGCTCTGTTGCAGGCACCTTTACCCTGAGCCGGCTCAGCAGTCCCACTTTGAGTTTTAATGGCAAGATCCAGGGCACTTGTTTCTGGGGGCCAGGAGGCCATTCTGATCCATCTTTCCCTCCGGGCTCATCTTCTAAACTGAGCAGGCCTGGGAGCATCTGTGTCATCTGACCTGTTACCAGCAGGGATGTAGTCATTGAGAAAGGCATTCCCACTGACGAAGCTTGATGAGACCTGGGGTAGTATTCGTGGCGGCTCTTCGAATTGCAGGTTATCAGTCAGCCGCGCTCAATCGTGCGTCACTGTCTGTCTCGCGCACATTTCTTTCCTCCTCCGAGGCTTTTCGATCTGTCAGCTCTGAATATGCTTGGCTCCTAGAGGTGTGAGTCAGATCTCTACCGCAATTACCGCCGTCCTTCAGGTCTGGGTTCATAGTCCTGCGGACTTCAGCTGCGAGTTTTTATTCCCAGATTTTGTACATCAAGGAGAGGTCCAGTAGCCTTACCAACAGGACATCTGAGAACGCATTCGCCTCCTGCACCTGTGGCAGACATCACTAATCAATCACAGCAGTTCACTCATCGAACAGGAGCGTGGCTAAACACAGTGTTCCACGGAACCGCTTCTGGTTGATCAGGGTCGCTGTTCTAATTTTCGCCAATTCACTGCCCCAGTCTCTCAACCATTCAAATAAAGATGGCAGGAGTTAGGAGAGACCCGTGAGAAGAGATGGTCAGCCAGGCTGTAAATTCTGTAAGGAGAAAGGCAAATTCTATTTCATGCATGAGTCCCTCCCCGATATACCCAGAGCTGATTTGGTAGCAGTTTGTCAACTAAGGTAGTGTTATTCTGAGGGGCCGGCCCTGGCTCTGAGGGGCGAACAGACGCTCATTCATAGCTTGCCCTCTGAACTGACTGGTGAAAGAGCGACCCAGGGGAAGGAAGGGTGTGAGAGGACTCACGTGATTTAGTGAGTGCCTCTCAGGTATAAGAAGGGAGTGTAAGACTGACGGCTTCCATTATTCCTAAAAGGGGGCAATGGCTGTGAGTGAGAGCCTCTCAACAATCTGACACGTGTGTCACTTATTCCCGTTTATTAGCTTGTATTGTTCTTCTGGTTCCCTCTGGTGATTAAAGAGCTCCGGGGATTTTTTCAGCTAACAGTTATTGAGCGCTTTGTACCTACAGCTTTATAAATATTAACCCACTAGGCAAACATGATAGGTTGTTTCTGTTTTGCCCCCATGTCCCAGAAACAGAGGTGAAGCATGGTTAACTAGAGGCCTAGACACGCAGCCAGTGGGTTGCTGATCTCAGGCTCATTCCTAGGCCTGTGCCTGGCACTTGGAAGCGCTTCCACAGCAAGAGCCTGAACGCTTGTGCTTAGTGGCTGCAGGGCAGTGGGAGGCTCACATCACCTCTCTGTCAGTTTTGAGAGAGAAATCCCCAGGTGAAAGCCATGACACAATTGCCAGGATAGGTCCTCAGCATCCAACCCTGCAAAAACCCATGTCAAGGTCAATCTTAGAGGTCAAGGGTAGAGTAAAATTCTGGCATATTGCCCCATGATATCATACTTTATTTTGAGAGGGTTAAGACAGGGTCTCACTGGGTAAGTCTGGCTGGCCTAGAACTTCCTTTGTAGACCAGGCTGGCCGGAAATGCACAAAAATCTGCCTGCCTCTGCCTCCCGAGGACTGGGGTTAAAGGTGTGGGCCACCACATCCAGCTAATATTTTACTCTATTTGGTCTATCCTTTGGTGATTACTCTATTGACTCCTGGTTGCCAGGATTTGAAGAATAAAAACAAGATAGCCAGTTAATCTTGAAGTTCAAACTTAAAAAGACTTTCTTAATTATGTTCCCCAATATTCTGTGGGACATACTTAAACTACAGAATCACGTGCCTATCTGGAATTCACATTTAGTTGACTGTGGTGTGTTTTATGTAGCAATTCTATCCACCAATTCCTTGAATTATTGCCACACTGTAATGATTAATATTTTTTATCTTGACTTGTAATTTTGCCATGCTGTAACATTTTTGTAAGGGTTAATAGGGTTTTTTTTGTTTTTGTTGGTTTTTGTTGTTGTTGTTGTTTTGGTTTTTCGAGACAGAGTTTCACTCTAGTTTTAGAACCTGTCCTGGAACTAGCTCTTGTAGACCAGGCTGGCCTTGAACTCACAGAGATCTGCCTGCCTCTGCTTCCTGAGTGCTGGGATTAAAGGTATGTGTCACCACCACCCAGCAAGGTTAATAGTTTGATTAGAGTAAATGCTACCTAGAGAGATGGTAAAGTTTACATGCCTCCCCAGTGCATCGGTGCACAAGAGATTGCCACGGGAGTCAGTAGATTGGGAGGAGAAGAAACATCAGCACAGAGGGCCAGTAAGTCCAGCCCTCAGGAAAAACAGCGAGGACAAAAAGAACACAGAATAAAGAGACAGGGGAAAGCTGAAATCTCTCTCTCCTTCCCTTCTAGAGCTGGGCAGCATTCTGCTGCTGCCTTTGGATACCAGAACAATAGTCCTAAAGCCTTTGGATGCCAGCACTTCCTTCAGTGGTTTCCCCAGGTACCCAGGCCTTCAGTCTCCATCTGAGAACTTGCCACTCACTTCCTCCCATTTGAGGACTTGGACTGAGCTGTACAACTGACATCTTAGGTCTCAAGCTTGCAGGTGGCTTACCTTGGAACCCCTCAGTGTCCATAACCACGGAAAACAATTAATTCCCTTACCATGTCCACTATCATCTATCAGCACAACTATGCAGCCTGTTAGTGCGGTCCCTCCAGAGAAGCAGACACACTCACCAACCCTGTTCCTCTCCCTCAGTGGCCCCTCGCTCCTTCTTTCTCCCATTTACTCATCTACCATCTCTGGTCCATATCCCCACTCCCTTCCATTCTCTGCCCTGTTATTTGTAGGAGAAATCCTTGGACCCACTGGGCCTGAGTTGCTGTGTGTCACACTTCATGACTAAAGTTTCCTTTGATTTTACCCTGCTTGGCCCCTCTGGAGCCCTCCTTGAGGCAAAGAGCTGCAACCCTGGTCAAGGCCCAATATACTTCCTGGAGTTGCTTAGATCTCTCTGAGGACATTCTATTCAGGCTCCAGTGAAAATGGTGAGGGGGCTTCTGGAGCAGGAAAGTAATGAAGCTAATGAGCCAAGAAATGTTGCTTGTGGTTTGGAAAACATCAGTGCCCTGGCTCAGGCCCAAAACAATCATTTTAAGGTGTTTTGGGGCAGAGAGTGCAAGGAGAGCGATTTGCTGCTGGTTTCTGCCCCCAGGCTGGCCAGCTGCAGACCGGATGGGCTAATGATCTGCAGAAGTGTATCTGACCCTGGAAAAGACACTGGGCTGCTCCCAAAGCCTGTGTCTGAAGAAGCTCTAGACTTGGAATGAGTAGAGCTGGGAAGCTACTGGCCACTTGGGGGTTCCCGCGGCCTCCTTCAGACACAGAGAAAGAAAAAAGGACATAGCTTTTGGTCAAGAACCTATAAATTAGCCGGGCGATGGTGCCACACGCCTTTAATCCCAGCACTCGGGAGGCAGAGGCAGGCGGATCTCTGTGAGTTCGAGACCAGCCTGGTCTACAGAGCTAGTTCCAGGACAGGCTCCAAAGCCACAGAGAAACCAAAACCAAAAAAAAAAAAAAAAAAAAGAACCTATAAATTAGGAAGATAAAGAGGCCAGAGGAGAGAAGAGGAAGAAAGTACTTACAGATATATACATTCTTATCCTTGTCTTCCCTCCCTATGTCCCTTGCTCCCTCCCTCCCTTGTCCCCCTCCCTTCTGGAATGCCAAGTCACCATGCCTGCCTTGCTGCTCTGGGGTCTCTCCCAGTCTCAGTTCCTCACTGTCAACCTTACAGAGAAAGCCTGGGCTTTTTGACTCTGATACTTTCACCTATGGGCTCCCTGAAGGCAGGGGCATGGCTTCATTCTCATACATGACTAATAGCCCAAGAACCCAGCCTCAAGGAGGATCCAGCAATGCTGAATTTTGCTGCTGCTGCTGCTGCTGCTGCTGCTGCTGCTAACACTAGACCCGGAGATGAGGCACAAAACCAGAAGCCTCCCCCAATGCATGAGCTATGGGCTGTCCAGCTGCTCTCTGAACAAGGCGGGATTCCTAAGCAGACATGATCCCCATGACCATCATGGTACCTTTGGGCCAGCCTGGGTGGCAGGGTAGAGCATGAAGACACATCTGGAAGGTGTCTCCCAGGTCCTACCCTGCCCCCCAAGTCATTCACACACTCAGAGCCACTGTGGATGTCTTTCAATTGAGCCTAATTAAGTCATCTGCCCACATTAAATGGTAAATTATCTCAGTCACTCTCCAGATCCCAGAGGGGAGAAAAATAAAAGGAAAATGTCATCCCACGTGGATCTGGAGGATCCTGCCCTGCAAGGGAAGGATGACTCCTCCCTTGGGCGGGGGGGGTGGGGGGCAGCCTCTGGTGTTTATAAATTTGTACATGTCCTCGAACAAAAAGTCCATTGTCTCGCTGCTTCCTTCTCTCGCTAGAGGGAGCAGTAAGACTCGCATCTGGCCATGGGTTTCCTTCTGGGGTGCTTACTATAATGGCATTGTCTTCCAGTGAGCCATCTTCAGTTTTCAAGTCTATTACAAGGAAGCTGTGCCCTCATTCTCTACTCTGCAGCTCTGCTGGGCAGTGGCAGCAGTGTGGCCAGAGGCTGATAGAATGATCTCATTCTTGACATCTGGCGGTGGTGGAGGTGGGAGAATATCCTTAGCAAGACTGCTGTGGACAGAGAGATGGCCCTTGCCTGGCTTGGTAGTTCCAGACAGTAGCCAGATTCACAAACATGCTTGCAGTTGTTCAGGTTCAAGAGTAATGGCATACAATTACTAAGAGGCATAACTCCTAAGAGACTAAAGAACCACAGCAAAAGCAACACAGGTGACAAGTACCCGGTACCCAGTCCTTCTGAGGGGTGGTGGAGGCGGAGCTAATCCTAAGAAAGTTCCTTATTGAGTTGAAAACATGCATGGCTAGAATATGATGATAAACTCTCCCGGGCATCGTCTCTTTCAGGTAGAGCTGGAGACAGGCTGACTGAATTCTTGGAATACCCCGTCCACAGATTCGGTTGCCATGACCTTCCTTCTGCCACACAGGAGCTATTGATCATCTTGAAACTGTCTAGCTTCCTGTCACTTGCCTTGGACTTGGGTATTTCCCAGTCTCTTTGGTATGCATCCCGCAGCATTGTTTACAGTGGCTCTCTTCAAGAAGTGACTAAGTACAGCCATTATTCATTAATTCATGGCAGCTTTACTTTCTTGAAAAGGACTTACACCGAAGGTTCTGGGAATGTCTGGAGCTCCCTATGTACATTGTATCCTAATGAGCAGTGGGTGAGTCAGGCCACCTGATCCCAGATAGGATTCTTATGTTGCCACAGGAGGCACTTGTCCGTCCCCCGCACCCCCTCCACACACAGAAGCTTAGCTTAGTCACTTGCTTGCTGCGTTCCTTGCAGTGAGTCTTGCTGCCCTTGGGAAGCTGTGTTGCTTATCCTTAGAGGACTATGAAGATCAAAAGGGACGTCCAGCTGCCAAATGTTATCTCAAATCATGCGTCAGAACAGCCTGTGACCTCTTTCCGGTGACTGTTTGATCAGTCAAGGATGCTTTCCCTCAGTCTTAGTTCATTTATTCAGGTGCCTAATGCATGACGAGCATTGGACTCACCCCAGTAGATGCAATTTTCCTTTAGAAGGGGATGAGAGTTGAGATAAGGACTCATCTTGTAGCCCAGGATAGTGATGCACCTCAGGCTGACCCTGAGCTTGCAGTCATCCTCCTGTGTCAGTCTCCCGAATTCTGGGATGGTAGGCATGAGCCACCATGCCAGGCTGTAGAATAAACTATGATACACTTTTATTGTTTTCTTCAGTACTTCAAATTGACTATGGGTCCCACACATGTTAATTATCCTATCACTGAGATACATCCCCAAGGCTAACTCCACTTTCTTAAATGCTGAAGTAATACTTTAGGGAGGTGAGGATAATGTTGTGAACATATTGTGTACCAGGCAGAATATTCATTGTAAACATCATTTTATTTAATATATACAACAGTCTGGTGACTTTTGTTTTTGTTTGTTTGGCTGAGACAGGGTCTCAATCATGTAGCTCTGGCTGTCCTGGAACTCACTATGTAGAACAGGCTGGTCTCGAACACAAAGAGATCTGCCTGACTCTGTCTCCTGTGCTGGGATTAAAGGTATGTGCCACCATGTGTAGTGGCATTTCAATTGTATTTTAATAAATAAAGACTGCCTGAAGATCTGAGAGTAAAACAATCCCACTGGTCAGCCTTACAGACCAGGCTATGGCAACATACAACTTTAATCCCAGTAGCCATAATAGTTGCCATAAAAACCGGGTGGTGCATGCCTTTAATCATGGTGGTGCCTTAATTCCAGCCCTAGAGATGATTATAAAATGGGAAGAAACAGCTCTCACCACACAGTCTCATTCTGAGATTCCGGGAGGCAGGATCACTATTTCAGACTGACGTCCAGGTAAGAGCCAGTGGCTGGCTGTTTGGCTTTTCAGATCTGCAGGTTGAACCCCAATTTCTCTCTCTGAGTTTTTATTAATCATGCTTCAACCATGCCTGGCTTCCACTGACTTTTAAAAATTGTTTTGATCTTCCAAATTAGCACACGAAGGCTGAGAATCATTAAGAACACAGAACTTGTATGTGGTAGAAATGGAATCCAGGTCTGAGAAGCTACAGAGACCATGCCTCTAAGCAAGTTTGTTATGGTGTATATAATTATTCTCTCGGGTTATAAAGTTTAGAGTACCATATTAGAGTGCATACATAATTGTAAGGTGCTGGAGAGATGGCTCATATCCATTAAGAGCACTTGTTGCTTTTTGAGAGGACCCAAGTTCCATTCCCAGCACCCATGTTGGGCAGCTCACAACTTCCAAGGGCACTGATGTCTTACAGGTTAGAGTTACAACATCTGGGTGAGTGGGCACTGAAGAGAGCAACTCCTTTGTTATTGTAATAATGATGAAGAAATTCATAATGGAGACCAAAGAGATGCTCAGAGCAGGGCACAGGAGGAAGAAGGATTCTGGGAGTAAGTGTGGCCAGAGAAGGTGGAGCTGCCAAGTTAGCATCTGCTACTGAGAAGCAAGCAGGAATCAGTGAGAACCCAGGGTCCAGAACTACTGATGGAGGTCAGAGCTGGACCACTTGCTTAGCAGTCATGGGGTCCTTGGTTCAGTTGGTGACACCAAACCAAACCAAACCAAACACAAACAGGCCTCCAAACCAGCAGCAATGTCAGAAGTCCTAACCCGCGCACTGCACCTGCCTCAATCATTACTCTGGTAATGGTTGGTGCCTCTCCCGTGAGACTATTTTTAAAACTATAGCCCACGATGGGACCCAGCACCCTGTGTTTAAAACCTATCGCCAAGAGGACAGGGTGTCTCATCATCACGCTTTGTGGCCCCCTTTCATATTAGAGGTTTATCTATTTTTCTATTATTCCAAAGACAGGCGAAAGCGAAGGTCTTACAAACTGGCACAGTGGAAAAATTACCCTCTCCCCGAGGCTTTGCTGAGAGAACACTTCCCAGATCTGAGTGTTGCCTCTTCAGGAGACACGCTGGAATAGCCTTGTGAACATAGTACAATCAAGAACGTACTCTCTCCTCTCTCCCAACCTCAGGCCCCACAGCAGGTGCTCCTCTTCTCTGACACTGTTGTACTTCTACCTGAAGACTTCTATCCAGTGCCTTGCTTCCCAGACCGCATAGCATACCATAACAGGAACCAAAGCCCCATGCAGAGCTTGTAAATGATACATCTCAGAACAATGGCAAACCTGTGAATTCAAGTGGCTTGTCAACCACGTTCCTATGCTGTTTGTGTGTATGTTGAAAGGTATGCACATAAGACAGGAGCTCATAGCTTGGATTCACTATCACTAGCCGCTAAACCAAACCCCTTTTCCTTCCACTTTGGACCTAGCAACGCTTGTGACTTTGACACTGGTAGAAATAATGATGTTTTCATAATGCACTCCGAGTTGCTTCTAACATCTTGAAATATTGTACATCACTACTTCAAAATTATAACATCGTTAGAACAAAAGCTCACTTATATTATTAATATAATAGCCCTATAATCCCAGCCTTTGGAAGACTGAAGCAGGAAGATCATTGTAAGTTTGAGAGCAGCTTAATTCAAGACCAGCTTGGTATATAGCAAAACCCTGTCTCAAAGCAGCAGCAACAAACATATATACAAACACGTGCATATTACTGCATCCCACGCTTAAAAAGTTGGCAACTATTTCAAATAAACAAATTTCCTTTACAATCCTACTGAAGTTACTTTTCTGGCCTCACCGAATTGTGGAGGGGCTGTCAGAACCCTGGCCTAAGAATCACAGGGGAGCCTGTGCCAAAGACACAGGTAGAGTGGCGTGTTACTCAGACTGGAAGCTCCAGAAGTCACATGCTCCCACACTCAGGTGGCTTTGGAGGAGAGGTCTGCCCGGCAGCTTCTTTATTCTTGTTTAAAAGGTAGGCTGGATGGAATCTAAGTAAAGGGGATTGCTAGCCCAGCAAGAGAACCAGGGTCCCAAATGAAAGAACACCTTAACGGCTTTTTAAGCTTTAAAATGTCCACAATGCATAACTGCTATTCACTCCTCTCTGTCATTTCAGTGAATTTCAAGAAAACCTTAAAAGCAAAATGTCTATCTCTAGGAATGGAAGGGTTGAAGCCACTGGGACCACTGGGGCCACTGGTCCCCTTTGCAGCCAGTCTAGTGGATAGGAAAGTTCCAGGGGATGAGTGGGTGGTGAGAGTTTTGGGCGAAGAGAACCCACGAAAGTGGAGTGTCCGTGGGACTAGAGGGAATGGTGAGGGAGGTGTGGTGACAAGGTCAACAACAGGATCAGGCAGGTCTCCAGGAATCCCTGAGAAGGATGTGCCCACCCTTGGGGAAGCTCCTCTGGCTTGTAACAGGGGAGAAGCCTAAGTCAGTCTCTTCTTGGGTTCCAAGCTTGACGTGGCAGGCCAGCAAGTAGGTCTGTGTTCTTCAGAGTCTTGAAAGCAGTGTCCTAGAGAGCTGGTGGGGTCACTGCTTCCTGACGAGAATCAGCTGAAACCGCAGAGGCAGGGCTCCTGTGGATAACGGCTAACCTCATGCTGTAAGTCCTGAGTAAAGGTAATAATGTCACAAACTATATATCTCAAACTTCTCAAAACTGACTTAAAGCATCTTGATGGTGCTGTGGAAAGAGCCCCAAACTTAGCCCCAAACTATTTTGCCCATAAAAATGAAGAAAACAATCAGCCAAATCCCCTTGCCCATCTTGGGTTTCAGGGTTCTGTTGTTTTTACCTTTTGAGCCCTGGCTGTCCTGGAACTCACTCTTAGACCAGACTGGCCTGCGACTCAGAGACCTGCCTGCCTCTGCCTCCAGAGCGCTGGGATTAAAGGCAAGCGTGGCCACCACCCGGGCCTGGGTTTCAGTTCTTAGCTGTGTGGTAGCGACTGTGGTAACTGAAGAACCTACCTCACCGAGCTATCTGAGAATCGATGACACCTAAGTCTAAAAGGGGAGGGCTTTGCAGAGTAACGGAAAGTATTTTTTGTTTGGAGAAGTTTTTATTCCCCGAATGAGTTTGTTAGAGCTGCTGTAGCAAAATGCTTCAAGCTCAGTCTGTTGTCTCATGCTTCAATAGACCACAAGCCCTGAGTCAAGATGTTGGTAGAACTGACTTTCTCCAAAGGCTGTGAGGTAGAATCAACTCCACTCCCCTCTGGAACTTTGGGGTTCTTGGCAAGTAGAGGCATCACCCTGGCTTCTGCTCTCCTCTCCACATTTTTTTTTCTTCTTAAGTCAGGAGTCTTCACCCAAACATCCACTTTGTTATAAGGACACCAGTCATATTGCAGTAGAATCCTACCTTGCTCCAATAGCTACCCATTAACTAATGATATCACATCAACTCTTTTTCTTAGAAGGGCTCATTTTGAGTCATTTGGTGTTGGGAGTTCAAAACACAAGTCTTGGGGAGGAGCAAAACAATCCCACCCAAATCACATCCAGTAGCCCATACAACTGCAGCCATGGGGGTCCCAGAGAATACACAGTTAGGTCTGGGGCAAGGTATGGAGTAAGATGGGGAGGCTCCAACCTTCCCACAGATTCAACTTTCGTTTGAGCTGAGGTCTTCATCATCTCCATTATTAAACACTTGAACTTGTATCCAACATCTACATTGTGCTGAAGAAGGGAAAAATAAAACATCTCTGTCTCGAGAAACAGGAGGGGCAGGCCTAGAGACAGTTCGTTCCAAAGTAACACCATCCGCACAATGAGGGATTCACATGATAGGCGAAGAGATCCAGCCAAGACAGCAAGAGACAACTCCTAGACCTGGGAACAGTGGAAATAATTTTTTTTTTTTTTTGGATTTTCGAGACAGGGTTTCTCCGTAGCTTTTGGTTCGTGTCCTGGAACTAGCTCTTGTAGTCCAGGCTGGCCTTGAACTCACAGAGATCCATCTGCCTCTGCCACCTGAGTGCTGGGATTAAAGGCGTGCGCCACCACCGCCCGGCTAAGTGGAAATAAATTTTGAAGATGAAACATTTTCAAGGCTGGCAGGAAGCAGAGCCCAAGGAGGCTGTTACAGAATCTGAAGAATTGGTTTGGGATGAGAGTTTTGCTGGGCCATTGAGGCAGACTGGAGGACACAGATGTCAAGGTAGGTTAGGGCCAGGATACAGGGGCTACCCACCAGCCTGAAGAATACATTTTGAGGATGTAAATTCTGCAGCAAAATTATAGGTGTTTTCTGACTCTTTAAGCTCAGAAAAACCAAGGATCTTTCTGGTTATGTTCTGGGGGGGGGGGGTCTCTTGGCTCATGTGTCCTCAGACGAAAGTCAGTCCAGAGACACATTTTAAGCAGAAATTTGTTCATCCAAGCTAAGCAAAGAAAAACAAAGAAAAACACTCCAAAGAGAGACTGGGGTGGGCTGCTCCTTGCTGTTGGGTTCTGTGTTGTGAATTTTCAATAAAGAAATATTTATGGGGCTGGAGAAATGGCTCAGCAGTTAAGAGCATTGCCTGCTCTTCCATAGGTCCTGAGTTCAATTCCCAGCAACCACATGGTGGCTCACAACCATCTGTAATGAGGTCTGGTGTCCTCTTCTGGCCTGCAGACATACATGTACACAGAATATTATATACATAATAAATAAATAAATAAACATTTTTAAAAGAAATATTTATGAAAGATATTCATGGGGTAAGGGGACCTCCCCCCCTCCAAATCAGGGTATTTCTTTTTTTTATGGTACTTCTTCCCATGGTCCTCAGAAAAGCCCACAAAAGAGGGATGTCAAAGCTACAATGCCAAAGCTGCAATGCCAGTACAGTATAACGACATCAAGTCTTTTGAAGGTGCAGACACGTCGTCAATGCACACAAGAGGAGAACTGCCCTGCTGCCTTTGTTTGTGACACAGCAAGAACAACCTAACTATAATTTCAAGGATGTTTAAGTACAAAGGGGACATCTGATAACCAGGAGACACAGGAGACACCGATCCCAAGATCCAACTACAGTTCCCCTTAGCTGTGTCATATCTACCTTCCTGCCTAACTAGTTAGAAGTTGTGGAAGGTGAAGCCAGAATGCTAGCATCAGGCACATAGTAGGCACTCAGTGCATAGTTGATAAACACATAAGTGAAAGGTTTTTAAGTAGCCAAGTAGTACGAGTGTGGTTTTCATTCCACTTTAGGTTGGAGAAGGTGAAAACACGGATGTATTTGCATGAGCGTTAAGGATGCAATTTAAGGGAGCTGCTGTTTATTGACTTTCATCATCTCTGTGGGCTGGCTTCTGAGGGACAGGGGATGCAGGAGGCCCTCTTTTGGTGGAGGGACATTGTGAACAACAAAGAATAGAAGTAACAGACACACACACAGAGAGAGAGAGAGAGAGAGAGAGAGAGAGAGAGAGAGAGAGAGAGAGAGAGAGAGCACTGAGCTCAGTTATACAGAGAGAGAGAGAGAGAGAGAGAGAGAGAGAGAGAGAGAGAGAGAGAGAGAGAGAGAGAGAGAGAGAGAGAGCATGCACGCGCACTGAGCTCAGTTATACCAAGATCAAAAGAGAGATAATCAATTGTGGTTATGAGTCAATCTTGGAGATTTGGAATACAGGTACTGTAGGGTAAAAAGGCCAGTCAAAGAAATACACCCTGACCCTGAAACCAGAGCCAAAGAAATACACCCTGGCCCTGAAATCAGAGGTAAAGAAACACATTTTGGCCCTGAAATCAGAGCTAGTGAATGAAACACACCCTGGTCCTGGAACCAGAGACAAAAGGTTAAAAAGGGTCAGTGAAAGTACTTTGCAGCAGGAGGGCCCAGAGGATGGGGAGGGGATGGGTGGAAGGGAAGTGGTGGCCGGGGGTGGCTGGGATTAGGAGACCATGGTGGCTTCCTCCCTGCAGTCGTGGGTTGTCCAACCCTGGCCATAGCAGAGGCTCTCGGAGGTAAAGCTGAAGACAAGGAATGGATCTACTTATTCTCCCTGCCCATTAAGGAATCCGAGATTATTGATTTTTTTTCCCTGGGAGCATCCCTAAAGGACGAGGTTCTGAAGATCATGCCAGTGCAGAAGCAGACTTGGGCTGGCCAGTAGACCAGGTTCAAGGCTTTTGTTGCTATTGGGGACTATAACAGTCATGTTGGTCTTGGTGTTAAGTGTTCTAAGGAGGTAGCCACTGCCATCCCAGGGGCCATCATCTTGGCCAAGCTTTCCATTGTCCCTGTGCACAGAGGCTACTGGGGGAACAAGATTGGCAAGCCCCACACTGTTCTGGGCAAAGTGACAGGCCACTGTGACTCTGTATTGGTGCGTCTCATCCCTGCCCCCAGAGGCACTGGCATAGTCTCTGCTCCTGTGCCCAAGAAGCTACTGATGATGGTTGGTATTGATGACTGCTACACATCAGTCAGGGGCTGCACTGACACCCTGGGCAACTTTGCCAAGGCCACCTTTGATGCCATCTCTAAGACTTACAGCTACCTGGCCCTGACCTCTGGAAAGAGACTATGTTCACCGAGTCTCCTTATCAGGAATTCACTGAGCATCCTGTGAAAACCCACACCAAAGTCTCTGTTCAGAGGACCCAGACTCCAGATGTGGTCACCACATAACATAAGCGTTTTTATACAAGAAAAATAAAAGTAAATTAAGTCTGAGAGAGAGAGAGAGAGAGAGAGAGAGAGAGAGAGAGAGAGAGAGAGAAACACACTCTGCCCCTGACCAACTCAGCACAAAACCAACCAATCCCTCAGCAAGAAAGCCAACCAATTTCTGAGCTTGTCCAAGCTCAGGGATTAAAAAAAATACAACCAAGTCCCACCCTGAAAATCTTCACCCTGGAAAAGTTTTGCCCCTAAGAAGCCCTATATAACCCCTGTGCATGTTCAACTGGGAACTGTTTTTTTCCACCTTGGCAGAGGCAGCCACTCTCCTGGATTCCTCCCTCCAATAAATTTCTTGAATAGGTTTTGGGTGAAGACCTTCTGCCACCAGACTGGAGCAGAACTGAGAAGCAATGGACATCTTTGCTGAGAAACTCTCTTAGCAGAGTGAAGCAGAGCTGAGCTGTAGGAGTTCTCTTGGAGAGGAGGAGGATTGTTCCATTCCTGTGGGGAAATCGTCCCCCACCAGAACACAGTTATAGGTATAGCTTGGATATCTACACTCGGGATATCTTTCTTTTCAGAGCCATAGGTATCCAGGATACCTTCCCTTCACAGTTATAGGCATAGCCTGGCTCCCAACAGTCACTTTCTTTTGCATCCTGCTGGGCCAGTTGGACAGTACATTGTCAGTAACTGAGGCAAGGGCAGTTTCTTTGCCCATATGGCTAGCTCTTGCCATAAGGAAAGCAAACTCCATATGGGGTTTCTTTGATGCCCATCATCTTTTCTGAAGTAGATTGGTGCTGTCAGGAGCAGACATGTCTCACTGTCATGAAAAGTCTAAGGTTATTAAACATATTAAGTGACATATTCTGTAGGTCTTTGAATCATTTGAAGACCATCTATCTATCTAAATATATCTCTGTATGACTTTGAAAACATACCTAAGATGACTATAAGTTTGGCTATTATGTATGACTCAATCTGTACTTTTTAATTATACGTTACATTTTTAAATGAACTGCAGAGACATAATACCCCAAACAATAGTAGAAATATACATACAGTATAACAAAATTATCTTTATATTTGTATCAACATACAAAAATCCATAACAATGTTAAATATTTAAGACCAGTAGTTGCTTTGTGAGTTTAAAAGTAGATTCAATAATCTACCCTTTTGTCCTATCATTTCTATACCCCACCTTTTTCTCTTCAGAAAGAGATCCTTGAATCTAACTTCCTTTGTTCAGTTTTTTCCTGACCACTACCAATAACAGTGTGTAACCAACCCTCCTCAAATGGTAATAAATATCCATATACCATCTTTTGGGAATGTGGGCATCATTCTCTAAATGATTTCCTGTTGTTTGGGGACACTGGTGATATTTGGGAGAACCTTGAGAAAATCAGGATAATTGTTAGGTCTTGGATGGAATAGTTTATGAGACTGGACCCTTTCAGACAGCAGCCTTGAAACTGTTCTGGATGCTGGATCACCTGGGCCAACCATTTTCATTGGTGTCTGGTCCCCTTGTTCTAAAAATATACAAAGTTTTAAGGGTAACAGACATTACAAGTATGGAATATGTGGTGTGTACAAGTCTGTTAAAGATGATTTTTTTGTTTTATGTTTGAGCAGGCAAAATATATGTCACATGTCTTGTTGTTCCTCTAGATTTATTCCTTTATGTTTGTAGCCAGAATTTTTGGGGGCGGGTGGTCTTTCTCAATCAAACCTGATGATCTGTAACTTTGAATGAATTCACAGCCTTTTACTTTCCTGTGGAAATAAAAGCAGAACCTCTTTCCAAAAGTAACATATCTTTTGACTTCCATTTTGAAGTCAAGACATTTTAAAAAATATATAGGTTAGTTTAATCCAGCAGCATTTATAATCAAATGTCTCTTAGCAGCTATTGCTTCTTCCTCAGCAGTCAAACAATTCATAGATAACACAATAACATACAGTATCTAGATTGTGTATTTTACATATTTACATGGTGGTTTTTAAAGATTTATTTATTTATTATGTATATAGTGTTCTGCCTGCATGTACGCCTGTGTCTGCATGCCAGAAGAGAACACCAGAACTCATAGATGGTTTTGAGCCACCATGTGGTTGCTAGAAATTGAACTTAGGACCTCTGGAAGAACAGTCAGTGCTCTTAACCACTGAGCCATCTGTCTAGTCCCACACTGAGCACCCTTTGTTGGCAGATGTTTCTTTCCTGCCAGCAGCTCCAAATAAACACATTGAAGCTTATATTAATTAATAAATGCTTGGCCAATAACCTCAGGCTTGTTACTAGCTAACTCGAATATTTTAAATTAACCCATATTTCTTATGTATACTTTGCCATGTGGCTTTCTTCAGTATGGCGTGCCCATCTTGTTTCCCTCTGCACCTGCTGGCAACTCCTCGGACTCTGCTCTTTTCCTTCTCAGCGTTCTCAGTTTTGCTCTTCCACCTAACCTTATTCTGTCCAGCTATTGGCCAGTCAACTTCTTTATTAAACCAATCGCAGTGACATATATTCACACAGTATAAAGAAATATCCCACAAGCTATGCTGTCACCCACCTAGGGATACCAGAAGCTACCAGCACCTAGAAGAAACAAAGAAAGACTTTCCCTCCAAGACTTCAGAGGAGTGTGACTCGTGGTTTGATCCCAGAGTATGGAGAGAATAAATTCCCCATTGTGTTAAGCCTCCCAGCCTTGGTATTTATGGCAGCAATGTGGAAAATCTAATCCAGGGCCGGAACACAAGAAGCTGATGAGGGGAGGTCAAAAAGTCAATCTTGGAGAGTAGCCCTAGGTAGGAGACCAAGGGAGGCCCCTGGACTTAAGACTGACAGCCTTAAGGAAGGACAACAGGTTGAGGGGCAGCTGAAAGGACAAGGGTAAGTTTATAAGCAAGTAGTGTCAAGTTTAAGGTGAAGATTTCAGAGCTGGAGAGGTTCTCAGTGATTGCAGGGGAAGTCAGCTAGGTGTCCCTTAGAGGAGAAAAGTTAACTGTTACAAGATTCACCTGCAAGGCAGTTTCCCCTCCTTGGGGCCTGCACTTTAATTGCAAGGATTAAGAGAAGCCCTTGTGCTTGGAGGAAGCCCCCTAGCTCTCTGCCTCATGTGGCATTTCATATACCACCTATGAGTTTGTGTTCTGGGGAGGAGGGTGAGTGGGAGGTGGGGACAGGGTGCTTCCATTGCAGTCTGGGGAGGGCAGATCTCTGCCTGCCTGGGCCAGGCTTTCAGAGGGAGGCTTCCTCCCCGCTCTGGTGGGTTTCCAAAAAGCTTCCTTCTCTGGGGACCCTTGGGAACTAGGTAGCAGATAAACCAAACACACTGAAATGGTGGGGGTAAAGCCGGGCCATTTGAGGAAATTCAGATGGAAAAAGCCCAAACAGAATCTCAAGGCAATTAAGGGCCATCCCCAGGCAGCTCAAGCCAGACAAACTCTCCCCAGTTGCCCTGGGGCCAGGAATTACTCAATTAAACAGCCCAGGCCCAAAGGGAGTTGAGGGAATGTGTCTCTTCCACTTCAGTCTGGGCTCTGCTCGGTTTCATCTCACCCCACTTGCCCTCTGCAGTAACTGTTCTCCCCAGGCCCCGCGGCTGTGCCTCCCATTTGTCTTAAGAGTCCCCCACCCTTGACCAAGCTCTCCTGGTCCCTCTGGCTGCTTCTTGTCACTTTATTCTGGAGTTTCCTGGCTGAGCTGCTGGGGAGCTGGCTCTCAGTTCTTTTTTTCCCACTTCAAGACAGCATCCCTTAAAACTTAAACAGTAGAGAGTCTGAGGAGAAGGAGGCAGGCCAGGGGGAAGCTGCGTTTCCTCCCTCACACAGAGCCCCTGACAATCCCTCTCCCGCTGTCTCTCTCTCTCTCTCTCTCACTCTCACACCCCAGCGTGAGGATCAGCTGAGAGCTCTTCCAAGGCTGGTGTTTTCCAGAACAGATTATATATTTAATCAACGAAGGTGCTTCTCTCTGAGCAGATACGTTCATCTCCTCTTGGTTTTGACATAGATGGGAGAGGCGGCTCCTCTCTCTCATTCTCTTTGCCTGGAATCGTGTTTTCTCTCTTCCCACCAGCTTCCCCGTGCACAGCTAGGAACGGGAACTGGCAGCCAGCTCTCTCGGGTGAGGAAACCCAGAGGTGGCTGAGAGGTTGGGAACTCGGGTAGGCAAAGTGGTAGATATGTCAAAGAGTGGTGACAGTTTCTAGGTCATAAGCTGTCTGTGGTGGCGTTGTGGTGGGGATATGCTGAGCTATCGCTGATGAAATATTTATTGAGATGTGGAAGGAAAAATTCCAGCGCGAAGCTAAAAAGCAAGGGCTACCTTAATACATGAGTTTGGGCTCAACGGGTAAAGGCACTTGCTGCGAAACCAAATAACCCGAGTTCCATCCCCAGAACCCACATAATAGAAGGAGAAAACCAACTCCCAAGCTGTCCTGTGACTTCCACATGTGTGCTGTGACATGGGTGCTCCCACGCAGACACACATGCATCAGATAAAAATAAGTAAGCAAATAAATATAAAACCATAAAGGGATTTAAGTCTTTACGCCATTGTTATGCTGTGCAAGGGTTGCAAGCCCTGCACCCTCTCTGAGTGCTAGCTTATAGGCCCTTGCATCAGAGCTAGGAGAGTGATCCTCTAATGAGACCCTCAATATTGAAGATGGAAAATTGGACCTGCAGAGGCAAAGATGTTACCAAGTTTCACTCTCAGGTAGACAGAGGCAGAGACCGCATCAAGAGCCAGTCTCTGGTCTGGCCACTGTCCTGACTATTTGCTGGGTTTTTTTTTTTTTTTTGGAAGGAGCTGGGCCTATCTGACCAGCAACAAAGCAACTTCTCTTGGGATTGTGAGAATGGGATGAAGTAATAGATACAGACATGTCAGACATAAATATGGCTCTCAAAAGTTTGTGACTGCTGTTGTTGCTATTTATTCTGTAGTATTTCTTGTGTCTCTTTCCCAAGTCAGGCATCCAACCCTTCACCCCAAGCCCATACTCTTCACTGGAGAAAGGCATGAAGCAAGAGGTTAGACTTCTCTCTAAGGCTAAAGAGAAAGGAGAGAGACTGCTCACCCAGATGTGATGGGTTCAAGGCATGGGGTGATGCCAACTGTTGATTGACACCATTGCCTAACATAGGCATGAGGACACTTGACCTTTGATTCACCCTCCACCAGCCACCCACACAAGGAAGAGGAATATCCTCCAGCTTGCCCATAGCCACCCTGGGTAGCCTCCTGCCTTGTTGAGATTTTGGCTGAAAACATAGAGGAAGTGCACAGTATAACCAGACCTGACATTGTGTTCTCCCTAGAGAAAAAATTTACTGAATATTTACGATGTCCTCATATCAGTTTGAACAATATATTGAAATTAGCCAAATTGAAACAGTGACATTAGTAATATTGGGGGCTGAAGTCCAGAGAAATTAGGGAATGTGGCCAACACCACATAGAAGACGGTAATTGGCAGAGTCCACATTTGAAATTAGGTCTAGTTGTTCTCAAAGCCCAGGCTTGAGCAGTCATGCCAAGTGGCTTCCTGGAAGGTGGGCCCACATGTTAAATTTCAGGGAAGGGGAAAATGAGTGGGGAGCCAGAATCGACCTGTGGTCATAGATCATCTCTCTGGGAGGACTGGCTACTGACGATCTCTGAGGATCGTCCCCTCTGACACTATGAGCCAGATCTAGACTGTTGGGCTCCTGGACATGGCAGTGACTATTGTCCCTTCCCAGGCTCAAGAGAATGATTCATTTTCTCCTTCCTACTATAGTATCCAAAGACCCTAGTCACAGCTGGTGGTGTAGTGTGTTCCTCTTCCCAAGGTATGACTCTGTGGGTACCTGGAGAGCAATGGAAGACTTGCAGACAGCGATGTGGGGGGAGCTTTTCCTTACAGCACAGTGCCTGGGTTCTTCTGAGCCATGACTCTGCCAACCTACAGCTGGACCTGTGGTCTCAAAGTGCTCTGGAGAGTGACAGCTGAGCTCCCATAGTCTCACTTGGCCTTCATAGCACAGGAGCAGTTCTTGGGACCTCCAAAGCCAGGACAACAGGGAACAACAAGGCAAAAGGCTCCCACCATGGGGTTGCATGGCAGGGAATCACCCAACCCTAGAAGTCCCTTATAACTGGATCCCAGGGACAAACTAGTTCTTTTGGTTTCTTCACAGGTTGGAGGGATCACTGCAGTGTGAACCCTACCTAGACGGAATCACATGGCATCATGCCCTCTCACTGCTTAGATCACAGAAGGGGAAATTTCTGTCCACAAAAATACATCAAAGCCACGGCAAGTTAACCAAACCTTTCTTTGGAATTAATGCGTGCTCCAAGGGAAAGGCAGCCGGTGGGACCCAGTGTGCTTACATAGCATCTACTGTGACCCCATCACACTGTAAACACAAACCCTTGAGATCTTCACAGCTATCTTGACACAATACAGACCAGGGGATGAGCAGAGAGAGGTTGAATCACTTTCCCGAGGACCCCCAGCAATGGACACAGCACTGGTAAGTGGAGATGACCCAGGTCATATGATTTGAAGTCTGTGCCCTTAACCCACAGGTTGTCACTGCCTTGCCCTCATGTCTTACACCTTCTTGCTGAAATGCAGTTTGGGAAAACGAGCACTACTGTCCCTACCCACGTTATGCTCAGTAGTTAAAGAGCAGTGCATTTGCAGCATGACCCTATGTGTCACCGTTAGATTATAAACTACAAAAAAACTCATTCAGCCACACTTATTGAGTGTCTGCCAAGAGCCAGACACTGCTGTAACTGTTTTTTGCATATTCTAGGTCAATTTTCTTCTTGCAACAGCCTTGGGAAATAGGTGGCAATTTCCCCTGTGCACTGGAGGAGAGAAATGAGAAACAAAAAAGAGAATGGCTCCACCAGGAGCTTGTGGGACTAAACTTCAGATAACTCATGTAACAACACCAAGTTGTTGATTTTCATTTTAAAGATTGACAGCAATACTGTTGGTCCTGATTAGATAGGACAGGGCAGCCTGAAAGGAGCATCTATCTTTTGCTTTTGTTTGCTTTTTGAAGTTAGGGACAGGGTCCGTTGTAGCCCAGGTTGGCCTAGAACTGTGTTGCCAAGTTCCTGCTGCTTCAACCTCCCAAATGCTTGGATTACAGACCTCTGTCCTATGCCTGGCTTTGTTTTTGTTGTGAGGTCTATTTTACTTTTCTTTCTTTTTCTCTCCTCCTCTCTTTCCCTCCCTTCTTCCCTCCACTCTTCCTCTTCCTTTCTTCCTTTCTTCCTTTCTTCCTTCCTTCCTTCCTTCCTTCCTTCCTTTCTTCCTTCCTTCCTTTTTTTTTCTTATATGAGTATCTTTCCTCCTAATGTTAAAAAGCATGAATCATGGGCTTCGGATTTAGTTTGAGTTCAAGCTTTCTGACACTCTTAAGTATGTAAAGTTGGGCAAACTCTTCCAACCTCTGCCCGTCTCCTTACCTGTAAAATGGGAACCATGCTACCTAACCCCACCAGGTCTACATGAAATGAGGACTACCTTAAATGGATACAGAAAGTGTCAAATGTTGACCTTGGTTCCGTCCAGCCTCTCAGCAAACAGTAGCTTTTCTTCATGGAAAGCCACACAGCAGGAGTGCATATGAGTGGGTGTGATGGGTTTTGCACAGTTACTCTATCACACAATCCCATTTCCGCTTCTCCGTGTCCTTGAGAGACAGACATTCCCGTTTCAGGGACAAATACCCACACAAAAGAATTGGCAGAGCAGAATCCCAGATGTGGCACACGACTCTCTAGGGCCTTCTCCGTCTTCTCTCAGTGGTGCTTTGGGACGTTTGAGGGAAGTTGGAGATTCAGGATAGGACAGATGCCCAGAGATGCCTTGTGAGCAGAAGGATTAGCTGGATGTGGCATATGCCTAGAATTCCAGCCTTTGGAGGGCTGGGACAGGAGAATCACAAGTTTAAGGCTAATATGAGCTACATAGTAAGTTCCAAGCTATCCTGGGTTAAAATCACAAGATGGTATCAACAAACAAACAAATACATACATATTTTTAAAAGTTCTGTGGGGGGGTGTTATTTGCATGTTGTATGTGTATGTGGGTAATGTGAGCATGTTAAAGTTCAGGCCCACGTGTGGTGGCCAGAGGACAACCTTGAATGTCCCTCTTTGCCTTCCACCTTATTTAAGATAGAGTCTCTTTGTTGCTTGCTGCTGTGGACACTGGACAAGCTGGCCCTTGAGATCACAAAGGATCTCTTGTCTCTGCCTCCCACCTAGTTACTGGAGCACTGGGATTACGGATGTAGACAACCATGTCCGGTAGGCCTTAATCTCACACAGCAAGGGCTTTACTCAGGCAGCCATCACCCCACACTTATAACAATAGTAGCAAAGAGAGTTTCTAGGCCAAATCTGTTTAGCTGTGGCCAAGCCTGCCTCAGACGGCTTTCTATTTGGCTTCTAAATCCTGGCTTGCTTAGGAAAGTCCTAGCTCTGTAGCTGAGTAAGACACTCTTTATGTGTGCAATCTAGCTGTTCAGGTCAGGTATGTGGTGATTTTGGTGATGCCTCATTGGTTGGAATTGGTTGGACAGCCTCCCTGTCCTCACCTCATTGTGAGGAGATGAAATCCTGGGAGGGAAGAGACTCACAGCAAGAATTAACTCCCTTCTCCCCATGAGGCCCCGCTGTGTTAGCTTGGTGAGGCTGGCTTCACTTGGTTGTCACTGTCTCTGCCCTGGCCTGCTGCTTCCTCTTCTTCACCTGAGCTTGTTTTCCACCATCTGAGTGCTAATCTTAGGGTCCCTGCATCTACTCTTTCTGCCTCTCAGGGCTCTCACATCTGCTTTCTTAGAAAATCATAGGGGCTGGAGATGACTCTGAGATTAAGACCACTGACTGCTCTTACAAAGGACCCGGATTCAATTCCTAGCACTCACATGGCAGTTCACAACTGTCTGTAACTCTGTTTCCAGAGGACCCGACATCCTCACACAGACCTACATGCAGGCAAAACACTTAAGTTTATAAAATAAAAATGACTGAAATTAAAAAATAGAAAATCAAAGCACACATGAACATATTAGGGCTCTAAGAAATCTGTTTTAGTTGATTAGGATAGAGTGGGTCTCTCTATCCTTCAATACCTACTGATACTCTGCATAGAATACTCTCTGAAACATTCTAATGAAAGAGAACCCAAGTTCTCTTGGCTAATGGAACCCAAGCTTCACAAACCCCTTAAGGAGCCTCCACTTGCAAGGAATCAATAAGGAGACATTAAAACTTACCTTGGGCAAGGGCTTATGGGAGAATGTGGGAGGCACAGAGCTGTACTTAGGAATGCACCGCAACTGGGGGGGGGGGTGGTAAAACACGCGCACATAATTGTAGTTCAAGGAGGCTGGGTGTGGTTTAGTGCAAGAGGGTGTGTGGAGGGTACCAACAAGGGCTCTAGGAGGCGCCCCAGGGAGGGGTCAAGGGGTGAGAAAAAGAGTCGGTTAGTGAGTTGGTGATAACTCTGGCACCACGGGTGTTCTTTCAAAGAAGAAGGAACACAGCCGGGCTTGGAACCACATAAAGCAACCCTGACTGTGGCTGAGAACCCAGCCAGGTACACCATCAGGTGTGGAGGAGGAGGCTTGGCAGGGCCCCCGACTGAGCAAGCGGTGGAGGAGCAGCCACTCTCAAAGCCCTGCACAGAAGGAGCATCCATGAATAAAATGCTTTGGCTGTTGGGCTTCTCATGGGGATGGGGGAGGCCGTGGGAGGTGGGTCTCAAGAGAGCAGTCCAAAGATGGGAGAGAGCACACCGGCCCCAATTTTGAAGCCTCTGACTCCAGATTCAGAAAGGGCACCGTGAGCATGAAAAAGCAGTTTCCACAAATTGCCTGAGACTCTCTGCAAGCTAGACTAGAAAGCAACAAAAACTAAAACAATAGCAAAGAAACCAAAATGTGAGCTCAGCTTCCTCTGGTGAGCTGGATGCTAAAAAGGTAGCATCTAATCACTAGGTATGCAGCACCAGCTCCTTGAAAGAGACCACACTGGCTATACCTGGGTCTTTGCTTTTCCATCGAGGGTACCTATGGGAAACAACTGCCTTCTGTAGCAGATGGTTCGTCAAGAGTATTTGATAGCCTAGCCACTGTGGGTCCTGGATGCATTTTTCTCATCTGTCTAAGATGGAAGCAAGCTTCCCAAGTCTTCCTTCCGTCTAAGCAGCTAGTCCAGATGAGCCCAACAGGATGCTGGGTGCACAGGTAAGGAAACTAGCATCGTGAAACCTCATGTGGGGCTTCACAATAGGACAGAGAGGGAACTCTCAAAACTCTCTTGCCGGCACTAGGGAGGAAAAAAAAAAACCTTGGACAGAGGTGGTCCCTGAGAAGGTGGGAGATGATGCAGAGTAAGGGACTTACTGCTTAGGCAGAACAGACATGGGGAACTTGGAACAAATTTGTAGGTGCTGTGAATGAACTTGGTTGTGTCAGGAAGGCTAGGCTTCCAAATGATTATCAGGTGTCCCAGATGAAATAGGGGAAGTGGTCACCCTGGGCTACTTATAGGAGAAGAAGGAACAGAGACATGCCTTCCCAGTCGTGCTAAGGCATCTGGCCTCTTGGGAGCCACTGAGGACTTCTGGCAGATATCCCACAGATGAGAGACTGTTGTGTGCTTCAGAAAGGTTCTCTGGGAGTCCCGCTGAGGGGCAGGGACTTTGAGTGAAGCCTGGATGTGGGGCTCGAAGAAAGGTTCAGTGGAGAGAGAGACAGAGACAGAGATAGAGAGTCAGAGAGAGAGAGAGAGAGAGAGAGAGAGAGAGAGAGAGAGAGCGCGCATGGGATGGCCTTTGACCAAGGAGCAAAGTCTGAGTTTAAGGAAAGCCCAGGCCTGCACGCGGGAGGCTCCATGCTGAACGGCCACACCTGTAATGCCTTTTTACCAGCCAACTCTGTCTCCCAGAGAAAGAATGAAAGCCAGTTTTCCCCACAGAGGAAGATAACACTGGGTAAGAGGGGATAGAAAGAAAGGAATCAGTGTGGCTCTACCCCCCACCCCACCCTCAGTGGGTAAGCGGGAGTCTGGAGGAAAGAAGAAACTGCAGGGATTTGGGTATTGACTCTGAAGTTCTAGTAAGGCAGTCCCAGGCCATGGGTCCTAAGGAAAACAAAAATGGAGACTCATGTCTATTGCTCATGCTCTCCTGAAGAGAAAGAGAAAGTGATCGCCTGCCTGATCGCTTGGTCCTGCTCATCTCAACAGGTGAAGAGATGTTCCAGAGCCACAGTGGTGCTGGGAAGGAGTGCAGGGGTAGCAGACACCAAACACTCGGCATTTAGACAGTCTGGGCATGGACCAAGCAAGCAGCGTTAGACAGTCTAGGCAGAGGGCAGGAGAGTAGCAGGTTCAATTACCTTTCCCATCCTTGAGTGTGCCGCCTTCCCTGAGCATCCTTCAGAACACTGGCGTGTCAGCCATGCCTCAGTAGCTCAGACATTCCTTCCAGCAAAGAAACTACAAGCAAGTCCAGAGGCCAAAGGCAGAGAATGTAGGGTACAAACCCACTTTAGGGCTTAAGTATTTATTCCATGAAGACCCTGTAAGCTCTTCTGGCTGCCCACTGCTCCACCCCAGTCTCTCTTCTCCCTGTTAATCTGCCACAGAATTCCTCAGGAGGATATGAAAATTCCAGAGACCAAGGCCAAAGCATGCGCAAACCTAAGGGTAAAGCCAGACTACCATTAGCAGGGCTTTCCTATAGGGCCAAGAACAATGACAGGAAAATAAGGAACCATGGCTCATACCTTACCCTCCTTCCACGGGACTGTGCACCTGCTCTGTACAGTCCGAGAATCACTAGCCACAGGCGGCGATCTGGGTCTACCTTAATTAAAATGGACTATGATATATATAGTCCCAAGTCACTCTATCCAAACCTAAGGTACTCCATAGCCACATGTGGCTAGTGGTTTCTATATAGGGCATGATAGGTAGAGAGATTCTTATCACAGCAGAAAGTGCTGCTGAGTAGGTCTGTAGCACCCAAGAGAACAAACACACTAAAACCAATCTGTCTCTTGCACCGTGTGGAGAATGGACTTTGCTTCCGGCTGTTTCTGTTTTCTCCCATAAAGCTCTCCACCTTTCTGTGGGCCCCTCCTCCTAGGCCCTTGCTCTATAGCCCCTCCTACATAGGTGAGTGACAGGAGAACCACCCACAGTCACTGCAATGTGTGGATTATGGGTTCTTGTTTGATGCCTTCTTTCCTACCTGGTGACCTGAGTTGCCTCTAGGATTCTCTGAGGCTTCTCTACCTGAGTCCAAAGCTTTCCCTGAGTGATCATACCCTCACTCTCTGTTCAGTACATACTCTAGGCCTCCAGAGCACCCAGGGCAAGAGCCTCCCAGCTCAGGAAGCTCACCTGTTTGTCCCAGCATGCCTTCCCTTCAGGACCCTTGCACTGAAGCAAGGAAGTGGGCACCAGTAGAGCTACCAGGGAGGATGATATTCAAAGCCTTTCCTGACTTGCCAATCTGTTTAGTTCCTGCTGTCTATGGCCATACCACCCTGAGCGCCCCATCTTGTCTGTTTAGTTCCTGTCGCTTCTTTGCAGTCATATATGACCAATGTTCTGCATGCTCTAGACCTGTGGCAGGGATTGCTAACTAGTCACGGTCCATTCCCATCTTCTTCCCAGCACACAGACATACTTGGTTTCTTAGTCTCTTTCCAATTTGATTGGGTTCGCTGTACAGGGTGCTGAACAGTGGACGAGGTGATGTGTTCTACTTCCAGTTCTGTGCACGGAAACACCCAGCAGTTGGCCCCACATTTCCCCCCACCTGCAACATATTGAACTGCGTGGCAGTCTTGATTGGAGATGGCCAACCATGGCCACTTGGATCCCCAGGTAGAACCTGTCTGCCTTGGTCTTCTGGGTGAAAAACAATACAAAACAAAACAAACAAACAAACAAAACCTTTTGTTTCTCTATACTTCCATGTGCATATATATCATCTCTTAAATTAGTCTGCAGATTGCGCTGGATAATCTCACTTAGATCCTAAAGCCAAGAAAGACTCTATCCCTGTGGGCTGACTAATGGCTGCACAAACCTCTTCCTCGGTGCCTATGGAGAAGGCAGTCAGGATTTCAGAAGAGACCAGCCTGCTTCTTTTACATTATCTCAGCCTCCCCGTCCCAACAGCTTGCAGATAGAAACAGCTGTGCCAGTAAGGTTTTGAGTTAAGGTGCAGAAATTCTAGTTGATGCTCACAAAAGACCCTTCTTGCTTTGCAAAAGAGGCCCATGGCACTACAGAAAGAAGCTTCTTCCTCCATGCTGCGGTAACTTTCTGCTGCCCTCCCCAGGATAAACGGGGTTCAATCTCTCCTGTCTGTGTCCAGGGGCCCCACATCCTTAGGCTTTTATTGTTCCTGATTCCTCCTGGTTAGAGTTTTCGGTAATTCCCATGCCCCATCAAGAGACATCTCAGCCTAAACTACATTAGAAGTGTTCTTAAACTGCCTAAGAGGCTTAGTCAAGTGCCTATCAGGCTGTAAAAGAACAACTGCCTCTTTCCTTGAGCCTGATGCCTGGATTATTCATATTTTTGGCTTTCAGATCCTCCTTTCAGATCCAGGCAGATACCACTCCTTCCCCAGCCACTTTATATTGTAATTTCCCTCTGACCTCTTCTTCCCCACACCCAGCCATTTCTCTTCTGTAGGCTCTTTCATCCTGAGCATCTGGGGTGCTGCCCCAGGCTTCTTTCCTTGCTCAGTCCTCTTCTCCCATGTCCAAGCAGCCTTACACCCATTTGATTGGCTCCACTATGTGTTTCTAAACTTTCATTAAAACACCTTCTTCGTTTTTGTGTACCTCTGTTCCACTGTTCCCCAGGACACTCGCTACACTGGTCTTTGGTAGTGTCCCGGAGTCTCCAAGTCTCCCAGGGTACCTCTTATTTTCCTCATTGTGGCCATCTGCCTTATCAAGTATGCAAACAGGTCCTAGAAAACTCACTGTTGACTGAATATATGATGTGTGCCAGGGACTGTGTAAATGCTGTGCCTGGGTTTTTCCATTCCATTTATTTCCTCAGAACAATCCCATGATGGTCCGTATTGTCATCCCATTGCCCAGTGACTATGCTGAAGGACAAGCATTAAGTCACTTGCCTAGAGCCCGGAGTCAAGGGAAACAGGCGTTTCAACCTGGTCTTTGTGCTCGGCTCACTCTGCATCACACACACCTCAAATCAACAGGCATTTACCAGGAGCTCACTGTACACAATGCCCTGCAGTGGCAGTTCCACAGAAAGAAAATAAAGAGAATTAGAATAAGATTCTGTACATGCCCCCGAAAGAACATCTGCATCACGTAGGAAATGGACACACAGAGGCAATGCATGGAAAATGAAAGTGAAAAGCGTAACCACCGTGTTCTTAGGAGATATGTTAACTAGTAACATAAAGCTCCCAGCAGAAGACTGATGTATTCTAAACAGAATCGGGCCATCCTTGCCAGCCCAAAACTTGATGCTAAGGCAGAGGAATGGTGAGTTTGAGGTCAGCCTAGAAAAGATCCTGCCTCACAAAACAAACAAACAAATAAACCGAAGATGACTTAGAAGCTCGTTTCTGGGTAAGCTCCTGCAGTTATCATAGGAAAGCAAGAATTATGACATTTTAGACGTTCAGCTCATGGGTGTAGGGGATAAAGAAAGCCTTGAGTGAGTGAAATTCTGAATGTGGGCATTGCCTTGTCTAGAACCCGAGAGCCCCAGACCCTCAGAGGAGTAGAAAATCCCTCCCCCAGGAATGAGGCTCAGAGAGAAATGAGAAAGCCTTTCTTTGGTCCATACATGGTGCCGAGAGTGTGCCTTTCTGTACCACCACCGCCACAGGCCTGACGACTGTTGCCCTACAGAAACTACGCCTACCAAGACTAGCTAAACCTTCCTCCTTCATCCAGCTGTATATCATAAATCCCGTCTCATTGTTTATCTGCATATGATAATACTGCCTCCTTTTCAGCTGTATGCAAAAGCCCCACCTCAAAGTTCAATTCTGTATAATAAACATACTGAGCTTCCGGGGTGCTGCAGTTTCTCTAGCAGAGAGCCCAGACTGCCCAATCCCTGTTCTGATGTGTGTCTGTCTCTGTTTGTCTTTTCTTCATTCCCTGGACACTCCAGTCAGGTTCAAGTCCTTGAAGCTGTGCATAGACCAGGCGCTTGAGCTTTGAGTACCTTAATCTTGAATGATAGCCTAACCTTTCAGAGCCTTAGTTTCTTTATCTGCAAAATGGGAGATATATACTACCTGCTTCATCGGAGTATTTTTGTTAGGTGAGATCGTATATAAAAATAAGAAACTGAGGGCTGGAGAGATGGCTCAGTGGTTAAGAGCATCGCCTGCTCTTCCAAAGGTCCTGAGTTCAATTCCCAGCAACCACATGGTGGCTCACAACCATCTGTAATGAGGTCTGGTGCCCTCTTCTGGCCTGCAGGCATACAGACAGACAGAATATTGTATACATAATAAATAAATAAATATTAAAAAAAATAAGAAACTGAGAGCAACCAGTATATTGTAAATGTTCAGGTGTTAGTCTCATAATTTATTTGCAGTGAAGTTCCACATTTTATGCCATAAAAAATAGCATATTGAATATCCTCTCACAGGTATGTGACTTTTTATGGGTTAAGTCATCAATTCTCAGAGCGAAGCTGTATGCTTTGTTTGTCATTGTTTTAAGAAATGCACACGTCCAGGCCCAGAAGGTTTGAAAACTTCCTCAAGGTGATCTGACTGGAAGGGTGAAAGGCTTTCTCTCCAGCATTGTCCCTCTGCCTGCCTAGGCAAGGCCAGCATTTCACTTCTTTGTAAGTCACCAAGAAGTCCTGGAGTGACCAAGCAGAAATGTAGACATCAAATGCCAGTCTGAAACGTACAAGAGGAGTCTGCGGATGACGCGAGGGCCACTGGCCACTTGTCTGGCAATCCTATGAACAACCAAAACATCCGGGTTTTCCTAAATGTGTTTACATTTCCGCCAGAGTCTTTTGCATGGGTGGGGTTGGGGTATTGTCCATCTCTGCTACGAGCCTATTGAAGGACATCGGGGTTAGCGTTCTCTTGCAATGGGTGCATTCCTCATGGGAATGAACCTCAGCTCTAAGCTTCAGTAGCTGGGTGACTCTGGGTGTGGACTGGAGGGTTAATTCTTGGTCTTCTGTCTTCAAGCAAGGAAGATCATAACCACACCAGCCCCTGCTGGTCGCAGAGGTCATTTGATTCAATAAGTCAACGACGACATTTATATACACTTTGCAGAGTCAGAATCAGGGATTTGTGAGAGCTCCCTGCCCAATGGGGGAAAACCACCCACCCCTGGCTGACAGCACGCAGCTCCAGGACACCTCCTGGGAACCCTTGCCGCCCTCTGAGATTAAGGATTAAGTCTTCCCCACTCTTACCTACTTCGTATTTAGATTCCAAACCACACCATGTTTCCTAGCAAGCTTTGCCTGAATTCCCTCATGACACCCCCACAGCTGTCGCCAAAGCCATCACAACTGATACTGCGTCACTGGTGATTGGTTGACTGAATCCGTCACCGTCACGGGGTACCTGCTCCCATCCATACTTGCTTTCCCTGCTGTGTTCTACCCCTGCACCCTAGTGGAACTCTTTCCTTGCCAAGGCCATGTCAGATGGGAAACTTCCCAGACCAATGTTTCTTTTCAGGGATTCATCATTTCCCGGGTGGTTGAGGCTGGAGGTTTCAGAGCAAGGCCGCAGAATGTGAGCTCTGGGTTATTTTTCGCTGTTTTGCCAGCCTTACTGTGCGTCCTCATCTTTCCTTGAAGAGCTTTGGCTGGAAACACATGCCAAAAGGCCAAAGTTCCCCTTGCCTGGCCCTTTGCAGCATTCACACCAGTAAACCAGGGGCTTCCCTGGGGCCTGGTGGCTGCCTCTGGGAAGCAGGCCAGAACATCATCAAAGTGCGCCCTCTTCAGCGGCTGTGGCAATATGAGGCCTGGGTCAAATCCCAGAAAACAAGAGGCCGGCCCAGTAACTGAGTCTCAGTAGGTAGAGGGCGCAGGACCTTCAATAACGCACTAGGAAGCTCAGTGGCTAGGATGTGGTCACAATAGGAGAGCACAGGCCTGCCAGGCCCTGCTTCCCAGCTATTGGGTTATCTGTTCTAATCAACAGCTCCCAGTGCTTGCACTAGACTACAGGACTGTCTTCCAACCTCTTACCTCTTGGATCATGCTGTTTGACTTTTCCAAGAAAGCTAAACAGTATATACTGGCTTCTAATTTCAGGGTAAGACAGTTGTTCTCAACCTATGGGTCGTGCCTCTTAGGGTCAAACAACTCTTTCATGGGGGTCACATATCAGATACCCTGCATATCAAATATTTACATTATGACTCATAACCATAGTAATAAAAATGATTTCATGGCTGGGAGTCACCACAACAGCAGAAACTACCGATATTAAAGGATCCCAGCACTAGGAAGGTTGAGAACCAGTGGGTTAAGAGGAACTGGGAAAACAAAAATTCATAAAGTAAATACCACTATTGTCTTCGTCAGATGAAGACACTGATACCTGTAGCTTGAACACCTTATGTCAGGTCTCACAACCTGCATGGCGGTGCTGGGATTCTAAATCTGGGGACTATTGTTTATTAGATCATGTACCCAGCATGAGGCACCCAATGCAGGACTATTCGGTCTTAGAGTACACAGCATACCCAGAGCTGGTCTGACTGGAAGGTTGTCTTACACAAGCATTGACCTGAGTCCAATGTGAGGATTTCATGAAGAGCATGCCCCAAAGGCAGAGACGCCTAAGCATTGAAGAGATGCAGCCGAATGTCCAAATGGTCACAGAGAAAGATCCTAAAGGCAATGGAAAAGGATGGGAATAGTGGTTCCCTGGCCACGTGGTTCTCTGAGCCTTGCTTTCATTTATTTTTTTTTAATCAGTAAAGCTAAGAATTCCAATTAGTTCTCCAGGATTCTTGCCTCATTACCAAGTAATAAGGATGGAGCACTGCGCTTAGCCTTTTTATGTAGACGCAGCCATGCCTGACTTCCCTCTGCTGAAGTGGAAAAGGCAGCACAGTTCTTGCTGCTGGGTCTTAATGGAGAAAACACTCACAAATTGGTTCTTTTTTTTAAAAACTCAAAATAGCTCTACATGTATATGAGGTGTAATGTGACACTTGTAATACAAGTATAAAATGTTTATCGATTGGATTAAGGTAATTAGCATATCTGTCGCCTCAAACATTTATCACTTCTTTATGTTGGAAGCATTCAAAATCCTTCCTTTTAGCTATTTTGAAATATACAATAGATTATTATAAATTATATCCTCACTACTATAATTATAGAACATTAGAACATTTTCCTCCTGCATACTACTACCCATTAGCCAACCCTTCCTTTCCTATCCTCTCTCCATGCCCCCAGTGTCTAGTAACCACTATTTTACTCTCATCTTCAAGGAGACCAACATTTTAGCTTCTTCACATGAGAGCACACAGTATTTGTCTCTCTGTGCCCGGCATGTTTCCCTTAACATAATGTCTTCCAGGCTCACTCATATCAACCACTCCTTGAGTAGCATTCAGATGGCCCTTCTAACTATCACAGAGTCCATAAGAAGGCCTAGAGTCTCATTCCGTCTCCAAGTCCCCTCTCATTACAGACCAATCTAACTTACTAATTTCTCAGCCCTCAAAGACCTTATGCCTTAGGGGGCAGAGACACATTCTCCCCAAACCCTCCACATCTCTTTGAAGCAGGTTGCTATGTGCTTGAATGGAGAGGAGCCCACTGGCTCCACGTTAGCAGTTCTCCTGCAGGATGAGATCACTCGAAGGACTAATAGCCTAGTGGGTATCCCTCCTTCCTGTCCTGCTCCAGAGGTACCGGCCACAGATGTGAGTGCAGTACCTGATGTCCCACCAGGAAGGGCAGAAGGGGAGGAGACCCAGCCACACTCAGACACAATGGGCATTTCTTCTGCTTTGTCTTTATAATGGCCCTACCAGCTTACAGAAGAGACAAATGAGGCCTGGAAATGACTGGCTCAAGGTTCCGTGGCATCTGGTTGGCAAGACTAAGAGAAGAAGCCAATCCACTCCAAGTCTGCCTCCTAACCATTAAGAAATATGATCTGGCTCTCACCTATTCACATCCATCCACTTAGCCCTCCCCCAAACTCCAAATGGGAGCTTCCTCCCAGCCTAAAGAGAGCCCTGAACGCTTCTGTAAACTCTCTTGAGGCAATCTGCTCCATCCATCAGTGCTCTGTAGGGTCTGGCCTCCCCTATGCTCTAAAACCCATCCTGAGGCCTGCCCGGTGACCGGCTACTTGATTGTTTGCTGGAAGAATACTCTCTAGCTTTCTTGTCCCAACCCTGAGCCATCCCACATGCGGTGGTGTCCCCCCTGTAATCCCAGCGTTTCGAGGCAGGAGGGCCATGAGTTCCAGGCCAGCTTGAAGCACATAGTGAGAACTTATCTTAAAAACCAAACAAGTGCTCCAGCGAGCTGTTTCAAGAAAAATAAATCAAGTCCTGTTGTCTGTCTCATCCTTCCTTCTATAAATGGGGGTGACTTCTGTAAGCCCAGAAGCAAGAATGCTTCTGTAGCCTTGGCAAACGGTGTGGGAGGTCTTACTGTTCCTGTGGTGAACCCCAATGTGTCCAACCCGGCAATGCTGGCGCTTGGCAGGACCAAGTGACCCAGTTTCCCCCGCGGGGAAGCTAGGCAGTGAGCTGTGCAGCGTTTGGCATCTGCGTGTCTCTTCTGCCCTCTGCTGGTCACTAGGCAAGGAGGCTCGCCAAGGCCGGCAATCCCACGTGGGTCCACTGCGGGGAATTCACTCTCAGGCCTGTAAATGTTTGCTGAGTTAACTGAGTAAGTGGACTGTGTGCCGCTCTAGGCTCTGGGGCCTGAAGCAGCCAGAGACAAGACTGCAGCTCTACACACTAGTTACATTCAGCCAAACCAGGCCGCAATTCTTAGCGCACCTCCCGCATTGTTTTCCTCATTTTTTAACCTCCCCACACACAAGCTCCTCCTCTTCCCTTCCTCCAGGCCTGGAGCCTTGCTAGAGAGAATAAGCCTTTCTCAAGCCAACAAATTGCTCCACCACTTGTTGCCTTACTGGTTCCTCTGACCAGCCCCTTAAAACTACCTCAAGTTCCTTCTCCATTTCCTCTTTTCCTCTCAGAGCAGTTGCTTCAATTTTCTGGTACTGTCTTCAAAAGAATACTCTTGCTTTTGCCTGGCTACTGAATCTCTCACAGGCACATCTACGGGAAGTCCTGGTTCTTGCCCAGGTCATCTCTCAGAAGTTTAACTGTCTACCTTCCAGACGGCCTTTTAGATCCTTGACTTCTGCAGTCGTTTCTCTGATGCTTCCGTTTCCCCAAACACATGTGCAACACCCACTTTGGGGCCTCTCTTCTTGAGAGATTTGTCTTGATAAAGAAGTCTTGAAAACCAAAAGGTCTAGAACACTCATTAAAGGGCCTTATAGTGTCCTTATAGATTCTGTACGTCTGAAGGCCTTCCAAGGCTACGACCAGTCTTGGTAACAGAATAGGAAAGGCCTTTAATTTCTATATATAGTGTGTTTTCAATTAAGAAAGCACAGGGCTCTTCCATAGGGAGTGAAAGTATTTTATACTAATGGTAAGGATGAGGAACGTGAGACCTCAGAGAAGAAAATACTTCTATTGTGATTGCACAGGAGGGGAAAAGCAGTGAGGTTCACACCGAAACTTCCCATCCCCCAATCCTGGATGCTCACTTCAAAAACTCTGCCAATTCTGCACCTTGAGAAGGTGGAAGAAGAGATACAAAGCCAAAATAAAGCAGAGAAAAAGAATCAAGCATTTATGTGCTGGTCTTTAACTTATTGTTCAAAACAACCACACAAGGCATAGGCTATTCTTCTTCTTCCCACTTAACTTCCCATAGTTAGTATATCAAACCATTTAGGGGCCGGGGAGATGGTGGGATCAGCAAAGCGCTTGCGGTGCAAACGTGAGAAGCTGAGTCTGGAGCCCCAGAGCCCAGGTAAAAGTCAATCACTCACAGCAGCGTGTCTGTAAGGGTAGTGAGAATGTGGGCGTGGGGAGAGTAGACAGTCTGTGGATCCCTGGAGATCATTAGCCAGCCAGCCTAGGGGCATCAAGGAGCTCCAGCTTGTTTCCCGTCAATTGCTATGATAAGTCACTCTGACCTTAAGAAACTTATGGAGAGAAGGGTTTATTTGGCTTACACTAGGGTCAATAGTCCACCACTGAAGGAAGCCAAGGCAGGAACCTGGTTTTTGTAGCATGACCTCTGACCAGAGAACTCACTCACAACCAAGGAAGTACAGCAGGAACTATTGGAGGATGATCTTTGCTAGTTTACCAGCTAACTGGTTCATGCTTAGTTGGGCTTCTCACACAGCTTAAGACTGCCTTCCCAGGAAATGGTGCTGTCCACAGTGGGCTGGGCCCTCCTGCATCCATTCACAACCAAGATGATCTTCTTAGGCATACTGACAAGCCAAGATGACCTAGTGAATGGCTCAGTCAAGGCTTTCCTTCTCAGATGCCCCTGGATTGTGGTTAGCTAATAACCAAAACTAACTAGGACAGACAGACAGACATCCTGTCTCGAAAAATAAGCTGGACAACGCATATTGACTTCTGGCTTCCACGTGTGCACACAAGTGCCCATACCCACGTGGATATGTATATTACAGAACACACATGCGCGCGAGCACACACAGAAACTCCTTCCAGCGTGAAACGCTATGCATCTCAATCGCAGAGCTGACTCCAGCTGTACCACGCTTGCCTGAGCTGGTACACCACATCTTTGTAGATCTCTCCATTAGCCCTTCATTTGGCACTGTGGGGGATCTAAAGGAGAGTTTCCTTGGGGAGCAGGAGTGGGGCAATGTCCTTCAAAAGCAATCTAGTATGATTATCAAGGGGTAGTCCAGAGGCTGGTTCAAATCCTGCCTCTGCTGAGTGACCCTGGACACATTTCCTCACGCTCTCTTCTCCCTCAGTTTCATCTGTAAAAGGAAGGTACCGACCTCACTTCATTCTTTGGTGGTAGTGTTGACTGAGACAGAGGGTTTTTTTGTTTGTTTGTTGTTTGTTTGTTTGTTTAGCCTAGGCTGGACATAAACTCCTGACCTTCCTGTCCTCATGCCCTAAGGATGACAGACATGCACCACAGTGTCTGGCTTTTTACTGTAACTTGAGTTAGCATTGCTATACCCAGGGAAGTAAATATGCAATCTTCAGTCTTTTGAGATAACAGTGACATACTTTGGAAAGTTAAGTAAGGTGGTGGCCATCCTGTGGAGGCATATGGGAAGAACCCTAATATCCAGATGAAGACGGGGATTAGGGTGAGGTGGAGGAGAGAGGAACTAACAGCTGCAGGGTCTGAATGACTTGCTATGGGACCTGGCTTGTGGTGGCATTTCAATTGTATCTTAATAAATAAAGCCTGCCTGAAGATCTGAGAGTAAAACAGTCCCACTGGTCAGCCCTACAGACCAGGCTATAGAAACACACACCTTTAATCCCAATAGCCACACTAGTTGCCATAGAAACCGGGCGGTGCATGCTTTTAATCCCAGTGGTGCACACCTTTAGTCCCAGCCCTAGAGAGGAATATAAAATGGGGGAGAGAGCTCTTAGACACAATCTCATTCTGAAATTCCTAAAGGCAGGATCACTATTTCAGACTGAGGTCGAAGTAAGAGCCAGTGGCTAGCTGCTTTGCTTTTCAGGTGGAACCCCAATTTCTGACCCTAAGTTTTTTATTAATTGTGCTTCACTGGCCTTTGTGTAAAGTCAGTTTATCTGAATCAGAAGGATTTTTCAGGAGCATATAAAGCAACCAGGCAGCCAATCAAGCAGGCATTTCCCCAGAGGCCTCAGAAGACCAGGAATTCTATGCTTCCCAGGAGGCCACACTGCACTGAAAGAATGACGCTTGGGGGTAGGAATTGGGAAGACTCTCTGTGGCCTCTTGAGGAAAGTGCACAGCAGAGATATAGAACCTAGGTGCCATCACACTTGGCCTTCGTTTGCTTTCCTATGCTGTTCTCAGGAACAACAAATATCTATACCAGATCAAGACCAATCTATCATCAGGTGTATCAAACCAAGCTGATAGCACCCTGATAGTAATTGCCAAGACATATGGGGAATCCCCACACACTAGATCTAGTTCTGAAGGCTTAGGTTGACTTATTTCATATTTTACCATTGCTTTGAACATGGGGTTAGTCCCCTCCGCCCAAGGGGAAATGAACACACCAAGGTTCCAACACTTGACAACCACCATGCAGCAAGGGACAGAAGTTGGAGGGTAAGAACCAACCTGATCAATTCTTAACCATGATGGCAAGTTAGTCATTACTCTTAGCTCAAAAATTATTAAGATTGTATATTGAAAACTCTCTATCTGAAATTTTAACTGGATATATAAAGTTTCAGAGAAGCGGATTTATTTCGTATCTTGTGGCAATATTTTGCCGGCATGACCAAAGGGTGCCATTTGTGATATTCTTTTCTTCTCCAGCAGCTATTTAGGGCTTGCCCTGTGCTACGCATTGTGTGAGGTCCTGGGGTGCTGCACAGGTGACACAGACTCAGATGTCGCCCCGCTGGAGCTTTGCCATCTGGTGAGGCCAGGAGATACCGGACAAATGCAGCAAGGGCTCTGAAGGAAACATCCAGAGCGCTCTAAGAGTGCACGGTGGGTACTAGGTTTTCTCTAAACCAGTGGGGAGTAGGGCATGCATGGGAAGAGAAGTACAGCTCCCTTCCTAGGAAAGCACATTTGCAAAAGTCATCTCTGAGTGAGGACAGACAATGAACATGGACTCCAATTTCACTCAGCGGGTTGGGACTTAGCTCTGACTGCTGGGCCAAGCTCAGAGACCGCAGGCATAGAAAAGCTCCACCGAGAGACTGAGAGCCAACTGCAGCACATGCCTAGGCTCTCGGCTCAATCTTAAATATTAGATTTAAATAAAGAAAGAGAAAATTTTTGCCAAGAAGCTTTGGAGTACCTGCTAACGAGGGTAAAAATGTTCTCTCGGGTTCCAGATAACTGACACAAAGGGTATCCTCACTGAGGACCTTATCCTGCCTGGCTTTCCTTTAGAGAAGTAAGATGCCTTACAAGCTATAGTATGCTTTAGCTTATAGCAAAGAGCCATTGGGAATCCTGACTCTGAACCCAGACTGATATTTGGGGGTAAAGTACTTAATCCCTGTGTTTACTCTATAAAATGCATTAGCAATAAAAGCTACAGGGCTAAAGTAAGATGTGATTGAGATAACACATACAAGCTTAAAACTATGCTGGACACACAGTTAAGTGTTCAGATGAGGTTGAATACTATAGCTTACACCTTTTACCATGATAAGTAATGATATTGAGATGAATCTGGATTTATCTTCAGATATAATACGGAAGAAGGGAGGGTGGCTGTGTAGTTGGGTAATGGAGTCCTTGGCTGGGATGTGTCAGGTCCTAGGCATCTTGTATTGAAATATATATACATATATATATGTATATATATGTGTGTGTGTGTGCTCAATTTTTCTAAACAAAACATTGTTTACATGATCTCCTCAACTTTCTTTCCTATATATTTACATTCACATTCCTTCCCTATTTCCATTATCTAATTCTAAGCCTTCAGGGAGAAAGGTCACAGATATAAAATTTCTTGGTGTTTCTTACATGGAAAGAGAAACGGAATCAATATGGAAATTGAATTCTGTTCAGCATTCCCAATGGTTATTTATAAAATTTGCCCAGAGGGAGAAACAGAACTCTAAATATAAAAAAACCACGTAAAAATTTCCATTTAGGGAGCTCCAGAGTGCTTTATTTCTAATGTGTTATTATGATGGTGGAAGCTATTATTAAATATCAGACACTGTGGAGTGGCAAGAGCTATCCCTTGGGACCCCAAAGAGGACAGGTCCCCAGGAATGTCAATCTGTGGCAGTTCCAAGCAGTGTGCTTGAGAATCCCTTTCCTCTCTCCCAAACAACAACAGATCTCTAAAGAAAAGGATAAGCATTTGGCAAATACAGCCTGAAGTGCGCTGTGGATAAGGCCTGCATTCAGGGCCTGACCCTTAGAGGGCAGGAAAACAGGTCCTGCTCCCACAGGCCCAAGAGAACACACTATCTTCTATCATTCCCTCACTCCATAATGGCTGGAATGCTTCCCTTCTGGGCCAAAATAATTACTCACCATAATTATACCTGGCATTTGGGCAAGACTTTATAGCCACTAATTAGTTAAACACTCACAGCAACCTGTTAGACCACAAAGGATCCTGGCTGGGTGCTGGGGAAGAAACGGTGGAGTCAGGCCTCAGGCACAGTTCAGACATGATGGCCATCCCTTCCAAGCCCCACTCCCCATCTTGATCCAGCACATATGCTAAGCCCTCACTATGAATATGTGTGTTCATCCTCCTGGGCTGACTATCATGTGGAAACAGCTCATATCCTAGCTGGGGATGGGAGGAAAACAAGATAATATCCATTAAAAACAATCCAAGGGTAGGGTTGGGTTGGGCTGGTGCAAGGATCCAGCAGGCAAAAGTGTTTGCTACACCAGGCACCTGGATTTGATCACTGGAACTGGTCATGGAAGGCAAGAACTGATCCTAAAAGTTGTCTTCTGACCCCCACCTAGGTGCTGTGGGACTTGTGCTCACACACATCATTCATGGATGCAAGCACACGTACCCAACTACTAATACCGCTAGGAATAATAATGATAAAACCAGAGACACTGAATGGCATTTGCTGAAGACTGGTTGAAGGGAAGACTTGTGACTCTGGCTCCTGAGAGTGGAGAGTTAGCCATCATCCTCCACAGAAGACCTCCTCCACTGCACAGAGCTACAGTACCCAACAAGCTCATGCTCTTTTCCACAATGTCCAAGCCCAAGGTTGACAAAGCACAAACACAAGACTCAGCCATCTTGGTCTTCTCATTCTGGGACACCTCTGAAGGGGTGTGTGTTCTACCTTCAGAGCCCCCCAAGGGACAGGCTGAGTTTGTGATTGGGCCTATATTGCAACTTCACCGTTTCTTCCTGATTCTAGTTCTTTTCATTTTCTTCTACAGGTGTCCGTCTCAAAGTTACTCCTTAAGAAACTGCATTCGAAACTCGGTTTCAGAGCTCACTTCCCAGGAGACCCAGTAGTGGAAAGTTAGAAGAATGGACTTCCATGAGGGATGCTCCAGAGGTAAGAAAGTGTAACGCAGGATTTGGGGCTGACTGGGTGATGGCCGCAGATGAAGTGAGGCCACAAGCCCATAGAAGAATAAAAAGAAAAATGAAAAGTTCATTTATCATTTTTGGAAAGGGAAACTCAATGATAAAAGGTTTTTCTTGTCTGTTTTGTCAAGTGATCACATTTCCAAATAATAAAAGTACCGGGAATAAGTTGTTATGATAAATTGTATTTTGGAATTGAATTTGAGTTGAGAAGACATCCAAGGGAGACACCTTGTAGACAGTTGTATATATTTTAAAAAAAACTGAAAAGGAGATAAGAGGTCAGATGGGAATAGGCCAACTGGGAGCTGTGTCATATTGTGTTTCTCAAAGATGGGCCAAAAATGTCTGTGGTGATGCAATATTCCGAAAATATCTCTTACATTCCAACAGACTGGAACTTTTGCTGGATCACATAGCAAGATTTAATAATACATCTTGAGGTCACAGTAACACTTAAGAATGCTAGCCTACTGTGTACTCAAACTGTTTAACCTGCCTATGAAAGAACATCGTTAAAATCAACTTTACTTGCCTTGGATTCCCCATGTAGACAACTTTTACAACCTGAGCTAACGCATAGCTGTGATCCTAAGTTATGTACTCGTCCATGCCCCTGACCCAGATAATGTATGTGTATCATTTACTAAAAACAGCAAATACAGAAGTTGAAAGCAACTTTCTAATTCTAACATGCCCAAATCTAACATAAAGGTGGGAAGAAACTATTTATGGGTATAGGCTGATAAACAATGATGTTTGTTATCTGGTTAGTTGGGAACTTTGGAGCCAGTGACTTAATCCCTTGTAAAACTCTGTTAAAGTTTTCTGTAAAGTACTCCTTTCCTCTCCCATGTGATGCTTTCTATGATGTTCAGTCAATCCTTTGTTAGGGGCAGACACACACAGACAGAGATACACAGGGGCAGACAGAACCTTCAGGACTCATACAACAGGGAGACAGAGGATGGAAGATACAGGGAACATGAAGTAGAGAATTCAGATCTGGACTCACTCTTGGTTAAAATGATTCCAAGAGGAAGGATTTTTCTTTCTTCCCATAATGCAGTGCCAAAGCATTATTGGTGTCTCAGAGTTAATTACTAATGTGTTATACTCTGTGCAAACCTCTACCATCTCTTGGCTGTCTCCCATCAAGGAGTGGAGTCTCATTCCCTACCCTGCTGGATCTGACAGAGGCTATGACTGCTTCCTCCCAGAGACTGCATACAGGAGACTTTGTGTGATTTCTGAATCGAGGCCAGAAAAGCTGGGCAACTCCTGCCTAGTGCCCTTGGAATGAAGCCAGAAGCCAAGTAAGAAGTCACAGTATCCTCAAATGCCTGTGCTAAAGAGGCTCTGTTCAGGAGATGACAGCTGCTCCCAGCTGACAACCACGAGAGGACCATCTTGGATATTCTGCCCAGAGGACATAATGAAAACCCCAACCAGTATCTGTCCTCAGTGACCAGAAAGAACTCAAGTGTGAAGGACCTAACAGTGTTCTTCCCAAACTCCTGGTCAGCAGAAACGGAAGCTCTTTGTGTAGCACTGGCAAGAGGAGCAGAGTCATCAGCAGAGAAAGAGTAGGATCTCATCACTGTGCCTGCACAGTGACCTCCCCGCCCCCATTTGCTCTACCCTCCCCCTGTTTGCCCTCCCCCATTGTCTCCTACCTCCCACTTAGCAGCCAGGGGGTGTGCTTCAGCAGTTCTCTGCGACTGTGCTTACATCGTTCCCTTCTTGAAAGTCTGTGTTTCCAAGCGGCCTGCAGAGGGCCTCAAATTTCAGTATGTGTTATACTGTGGATGCTTAATTTTATGTGTCAAATTTACTGGGCCACAGGATATCCAATCATTGGTCAAATGATATTCTGAGTGTATTTTTTAAAAGATGACATTAATATTAGAACTTTCCTTTTCTAAAAAGTTCAAATATTAAGTTGACTGTTTGAAAGGTGGCATTAGTATTTGAACTAACCACTGAATAAAGCAGCACAGTATGAGTATGGGGAGGGAGGGGTCTAATCGACAACAGACTTGAGTGGAATAGAAGGGCTAAGAGGGTACGCTTGCCTCAGTGCTTCAGATAGACGTGAGCTTTTCCCGGCCTTCAGACTCAAGCCAAACGCTTGATTTTTGTTGGGTCTTAAATCTGACAGCATTCAGTGTAACATGAACACCCTTGGCTTCTTGTGCCTCCAGCTTGCTGACTGTAGATCTTCGGACCTCTGAACTACCATAACTATGCCATCCAGGGTTTTTGTTTTTTTTTTTTCCTGAGATGGAATTTGGCTATGTAGCCCAGCTGAACTCATGACCCTCTTGCCTCACCCTTCTATGTAAATGAGATTACAAGCATGTTTCATCAACTTTTCCTGAACAAATTCCTTGTAATAAATAACATATATGTATTATATATAAGATAACATATATATTATATAAACTCTATGTATGCCATATGCATAATAAGTCACATGCATACACATGACATTTCTTTTTTTAAGCAGAAGTTAATTTAATAAATGAAAATAAAGCAAATATTTCAAAGAGTAGTAGGCTTTTGTTGTAGGTATCAACATTTTTATGAATATTTATGAAGTGGGTGGCATATTCATGGAGCAAGGTGACCCTTTCCCCTCTTAAATCATAGTGGACAGGGTCTCCCTTGTAGGGTATTTTCCCCCATGATCCTCTAGAGAAGCCTACAAAGGAAAGGGGATCAAAACAAACAACAAGTACTAAAACTGAAGTCTTTGAAGATACAGACCCTTTGTTAGTGCACATGTGTGTAAAAATGTCATTGTACCTTCGTTTTTGATGTAGTGGGAAACTTTATCAGAAGCCTCAAGGACACTTAACTACAAAATGGTATTCTGACCATCAGGCGATAACTACTAAGATACAGCTGTGCTTTTGGTTACCTATCTTACTCCTTACCTAAAATCTTATTCCTCCGGATCTCATAATAAATCTCATGACTGTCAAGTTAAGACCTTCTCTTATTTTATTTTTATTTTTTCACTTTCTTTTTATTTATTCTTTGTTTCTTTCACATCATGCATCTCAATACCATTCACTTCCCCATCTTTTCATATCTGCCCTCTGCCCTTGCAACTTCCTCCCAAAAATAAAATACAATTTAAAAGGAAAAAGAAAAAAGAAAGAGAAGGAAGAAACCAATCTCGTCAGGGAAGCTGTAGCGTGACACAGTGAATGAAGCAGTAAACCTTTTACCCATATATCTTTTCTTGCAAGTGTCATTGCTAAGAGTCACTGGTCTGGTTCCTGGCCTCTGGTTTCTACTACACTGTCAGTGCTGAACCCTCACTGCGACTTATCTTGGTTATCCTGCTGTTGCCCTGTGTTGTGGAGATCCTGCAGCTTTGGGTCTGCAGGACCAGTCCCTTTCTGTGCTCCAGGAGATCACAGATGGGGCAGATGTTGGGGTGGACCCTGATTTTGGGCCTGAGTAGTTGCAGGGTTGGTCAGCCCGCCAGCTCTCCCATCTTTATCACCAGGGCAAGTTCAGGAAGGGGTGGGGCCAGTTCTGCTTTCCCGTCCTCAGGGTCACTTCTCTCACACCTACACCTTCAAGGCCTGCTCTGAAGGGGGATAGGGGGCCACTCTCCCAAGTGCTGCAGCTGATGAGGGGCGGGGACAACTCTCCCCATCTGCCTCAGGCTTTGATGGGGGGGTCATTTCACCCCCACTCCACATGCGCTTCCTTATTTGTTCTAATTTCTCTGAGCCCCATGACTATAGGAGCTAGGGCTCGGGAAACTCTTTTTTAAAACAAGGTCTCAAGTGATTTTGATTCTAGCATGGGCGGCAAACTTTAGCTTACAAAATCCATTCTTTTACAACCCCGCAATTCATTCCCAGTTGTGTTAAATATAAAATCTCACCACCAGCCTTAGGAGGACAAAAGGCTTTGGTGAAGACTCTGTAGTTGTATATTTATCTGTCAGCTTTCCTAGTGGAGTCTTAGTTTCTGTATCTTGTATTATGAAAATAATTATTATATTATCATTAACTTACAAATGTATTACATTGGATTTATTATCAATGTTGTTTGTAATATAGCTTTAAGTACGTATTTCCACACAACTTCCAAGTGGCGCGACAGAATAAATAATAAAATTTTCTGATAAACGTTATCTTCGCGACCATCCCTTTCCACTCCTAAGACGCCGCCCCTTGGGCTGGAAGTCACTAAGTAGGCACAGCAAAGTCTCCCTGATGACCCTGTTTGTGCTACTCTCTTTGCCCAGAAGGATTTCTGTTCCTGTAATAAATATTTATTCAAAGTTTGGCCCATGCCAGGCATAATGCTGAGAATTGTGTCCCCTGTGGGAAGTAATTGCTTCCTTTTCAGAGGGCCCCAGGCTTTGAGTTCTACCCTGTCATCACCTCACCACCCCATGCTACAGTTAGCAGGCTCCTCCCCAAGAGGGGCAGCATCTTGTGCCAAGAGACCACAGCTTGTTCATCTCTTTATCCCGGTCTCTGGCACACTGCCCACAAGCCAGTAGGAACTCAGTTAATGTTGATGAATGAGTTAATGCACGAATGATGATAGCCTGGTGTCTGGGACATCAGAGGTGGCCAATATATTGGTTGAAGTGAAATGAAATTGAAAGTGTAGTTCAAGAAACAAGGACAGAGAGAAGCAAGAAGGAGGGGTTGTTGAGCACTGTCAAAAAGATACCCAAGATCAAACAAAGTGAGCACTGGGGCAGGGGGAGAAAAACACTGGACCTGTAAAAAAAAAAGAAAGTTAATGGGGGCCTGGAGAGACAGCTTAGCCGTTAAGAGCACTGTTGCTCTTGCAGAGGACCTGGATTTCTTTCCTAGCATTGACACGGTGATCATGACCATCTGTAACTCCAGGTACAAGGGACCTGCCATCCTCTTCTGATAAAATAAATAAATCTTTTTTAAAAGGAAGTTAATGTTAAAATCTAGAATAAATGGCCACTGTCAATGTTTACCACAAAACCAAGATCAGCATTTACTTACTTGTAGTGGAATTTCAATTGTATTAGTGGTAACACACACCTTTAATCCCAGTAGTCACACTAGTTGCCATAGAAACCGGGCGGTGCATGCCTTTAATCACGGTGGTGGCACACCTTTAATCCCAGCACTAGAGAAGATTAGAAAGTGGGAGGAAACAGCTCTCAACACACAGTCTCATTCTGAGATTCCTGGAGGCAGGATCGCCATTTCAGACTGAGGTCGAGGTAAGAGCCAGTGATTGGCTGCTTTGCTTTTCGGGTCTTCAGGTTAGACCCTAATTAAGTTTTATTAAACATGCTTCACTTACTCTTGAAGTATTCATGGCAACTCTTAAAGTTTTTCATTGTTTTAGATTTATTTTATTTTATGTGTATTTCATTTTATGTGCATCATGTGTATACTTACTGCCCACAGAGGTCAGAAGAGGGCATTGGATCCCTGGAAACAAAGTTACGAACAGTTGTAAGGGGACATGTGGGTGTCCCAGACCAAATCTGGGTCCATCAAGTCATCTCTCCACCCCTAACTCTTCAAATCTAGTTGTTGGGTGGGCACTGTGGGAGGAAGGCACGACGGCTTAGAGGGTAAATGTGCTTGCTGCCATGCCTGAAAACCTGAATTTGATCTCCACGACCCTCGAAGTAGGAGAGACCCTCACCTACCCTTTACACACACACACACACACACACACACACACACTTTTAAAAATGTAATAAAATCTAGTTACTAGGTAAATGCCTTTGAACCCTGTGTGTGTGTGTGTGTTGGGGGTGTTATGCCACAGTCTTTATTACCTAGTTAAAATGTCCACACGCTAATTACTAAAGTTTAGAGGTCTTAAAAAGTTCTCTTATTCACACCTTAATAACAGGCTTAACTGCACGATTTTCTTCTTATGAAAAGACTGGGACCATTAGCGAAGGGGCTGCCATCTTTGCTCCCTTCTCCTTCTCATTCACTGAGCAAGTATTCAGTGAGCGGCACAGTGTGCTGCCCACTCTTCAGTCAGTGCTTTATAAAGCTTGCTTTAAGAATCTTAGTCCTGGGCTGGAGAGATGGCTCAGTGGTTAAGAGCACTGTCTGTTCTTCCAGAGGTCCTGAGTTCAATTCCCAGCAACCACATGGTGGCTCCAAACCATCTGTAATGAGATCTGGCGCCCTCCTCTGGTGTGTGGCATGTATACCATGGAGGCAGAAAGTTGTATATATAATAAATAAGTATATCTTAAAAAAAAAAAAAGAAGAATCTTAGTCCTATAGCTAGTTGTCTGGATTCCTAGGACAGATGAACTGGGAAGTCCTTTTAGAAGTCATTTAGAATCTTGCCACCACTTGCTGCTTCCGGATACAGCGTGAATATAGGCACCCAGGTTATCTCCTGGGGATAGAACTATTGTCCAGCACACATCCTAGGGAACCCTGGTTTACACCCTGTAGCCAAATGAGTTCAGCCAAGTGAGTTTCCTTAACTGCAGAATTTTCTGGATCTTATATGTAAAATTGCATGAGAGGTCAGGTAGAGATTTGGGTGAAAATGATCTAAAATGTTTTCTAAAGTCATTTAGCTTTTTCTTGGGTTTATCCTGTAGGATAGTGTGTGTGCGTGTGTGCATGTGCGTGTGTGTGTGTGTGTGTGTGTGTGTGTCCATTTGCTCAGCTGTGGATACAGTGGCAACTAACTGGATGTGTAGGCCTGTTCTCATGAAACTTTGCAGGAGATAGACAGACAGGAATTAAATGCACTACGCAGGCAAATAATCACAACAAACATATTGTGACAGTCGCAGTGAAGGAGAGACACATGGCCAAAGAAGAGCCTATATTAGTGGGCTTCAGTCTGATCAGGGAAGACGTCTCTGGGGAGGTGACCCGGAGCTGATACCTGGAGTATGAGGAGGAATCCACTGTATGGGGAAGGTGGGAACACAGGACCTGAAACGGGAACATTCTGTGAGACAGGAAGGAGGCCAGTGGGGTAGATGGAGAGCGCCATGAAACTAGAGTGGTTACAGAGGTCACAGGGCAGGGGCTTATGGGAAAGGGCCTTTTATTGAAAATTCATGTTTTTATCTCAAAATCTATGGAAGTCAGTAGATTTGTGTTTCAGAAATATCATTCAAATTGCTGCATCAAGAACCGATTAGTAGAAGGCCTTAGGGCCAAGGGAGCTATTTGGAAGGTTCTAGAAGTGGTTCGTTGAACAAAAAGGGGACTGTACTAGGAGAGATGCTAAAAAGAACTTACTCGTGTATCTAGATGAAGTCCTTTGTTGAAAGAGCAGCCAAGCCCACACAGAACTAGTAACTTTGTGCTAATTCACAGATACCCACCCACTCCACCAGAAATCTCCCTCTGTTCCTGAAAGACTGGAGGCTGGAAAGGAGATGATCTGTTCCCCTCTCAGTTCATTTAAACAAATCACTGTGTAGACACACTTGTCCCAGACCCTAGAGTATCTGCCATCTCGATCTAAAGCTTCAGGACTTTCTAGCCTGACGTTAGACCATCTTTAGCCATGCTCTCTGGGGCCCCAGTCTTTACCCACGCGACTGCAAGTTCATTTCCTAGGCTTGGGAATTTCAAAGCTGGGAGGTACCCATCAACTTCAACTATATGAAAGAATTCATTCTGTATATCTGAAGACAACTGGAACAAGAGTCAACTCTACATGCAATGACAGTAATGATTAGGTCCCCATTTACTATTTGTTCATCCTGTTCGCAAGCCTCTGAGACCTTCCAACACATCTCACGATTCATCACTAACAATTGCTCCCATTCTTACTGCGCACATACTCTCACAAAAGCTTCAGTGCCGGAGTTACACAGTGAAAAGAATTTAGGGCTAGCACCTTCAATAAAGCATGACTTACAGCCGGGTGGTGGTGGCGCACGCCTTTAATCCCAGCACTCAGGAGGCAGAGGCAGGCGGATCTCCGTGAGTTCGAGGCCATCCTGGTTTACAAGAACTAGTTCCAGGACAGGCACCAAAAACTACAGAGAAACCCTGTCTCAGGGGGAAAAAACAACAAAAAACAAACAAACAAACAAAAACATGACTTATTTACTCAGAATTCTACTCAGTGCATTCTGCATAGACAGAACTGTTAGAACAAATATACCTAAGTCTTCTGGCTACCTGGTTTATGTTGAAGTTTTCTTTCACTAAACATTTACATTGACCTGGTTTAAATTTGTGTATTTTAGAACCAGGTGTGGTGGTACATGCCTACAATCTCAGTACTAGAGAAATGGTAGTAGGATGATCACAAATTAGGGACCAGCCTAGAGTAAGAAGCTAGAAGTTGTCTCAAAAGAATAAACAACAAAGGGTTAAATTCCCACTGATCTTAAATAGACCTGGGCTTTGGCCCTATCCAAGCAAATTCTTTTTTCCCTGTATTTTCGCTGGAGTAGATTCATAGGACATATTAATAACTAGTTGGCTGAAGTAGCTCAGTTTTAATATGTCATAGAAATATTATTGGCACTCATGCAGTGCATGTGAGCACAGGCACTTGCAGGAATCTGCATTTCTTTCCTTCTTGGTAATCTGCAGGTGAAAGGTAAGTCTGCGCTCTGGCTAACTGTAGCTCACATGTTTAGTTTGTCAGATTTTTGATACCAGGAAAAAATCTGGCTTACAGCTTTTGATACCAGGAAACAATCTGTCTAACTGAAATACATCTGCTAAGAAACACGACTATATTTTATCAACTTTATAACTATACCGACTTTTACAGGTGGGTGGAATTTGAGCTATAAGTGATAGATAACAAGACTATGTAAGTTATGCTGTCAGGATGGATTCCTGGGAAGACTCAGGGACCAGCAGGAGGATGCTCCCTAGCACCCACCAGAAAGCAGTGCATCAAGTCTTCACCGTGTGTGACTTTAGCGTTTTGTCCAACAATTGAATATTCTGGAATCTCCATTTACCAGGCATTGGATTTACAGTTCTTTTTTTAAAAGAATCCATTTTTATTTTTTACGTACATTGGTGTTGTTCTTGCATGTATCTCTGTGTGGGGTGTCAGAGCCCCTGGAACTGGAGTTACAGTTGTGAGCTGCGATTTAAGTGCCAGGAATTGAACCAGGGTCCTCTGGAAGAGCATCCAGTGCTCTTAACCTCTAAGCCATCTCAGAGCCACGCTGATTCCTTTCTTTCTATCCCCTCTTACTCTGTTATCTTCCACTATGGGGAAAGCTGGTTTACATTTCCAAAATGCCTATAATCAACACAACATATTCTCTCATGGCTGTTAGAATTTCATTTTGAAATGAGAACCCCACTATGTTATCCAGGCACCAGCAACTCTAATAGAGTTTAAAATACCATTCTTAAAAAGTATACCTGGCAAGTGGTGGTGGCACACGCCTTTAATTCCAGCCCTTGGAAGGCAGGGGCAGGCAGATCTCTGAATGATTGCTAACATTTAAAATAATTTTGTGTGCATATGTGAATGTTCTTGTGAACCTAAATTAACTCCCTTCCAAGGCCCACAGACAGTTGACATTAATCCAAACTAGCTGATTTATGCTCTTCTTCACTACCTCATAAATAAGGTATATAAATAAGGATATAATTATAATAGGGCTTAGTCATGGAGAAGTTACAGCATAGTGGGTTTTTTAAATAACAATAGTAAAAGGATACTCATGCAAAGCTCTGTAAGCATACTAAGACTCACTAAATTGCATACTTTAAATGGGTGAACTTTATGCTTTGAATTACATATATATATTGAGACAAGATCTTTCTTTGTAGCCCAGTCTGACTTTGAATTCAAAAACCTAGGCTGGCCTCAAACTTGTAGTAATCATTCTGCCTCAGTCTCCCATATAGAAATCTGTCTTTAAAACTCCCCACAAACCACAGTAAGTTCATCATTATGTAATGCAAACTCGGTCTCAACATGATTGACTGCTCATAGGTAAAATATGTATTCTCCATGTGTCAAATAAAACAAACTTCACTGTCAAGAGACCACTCATTTTACTTTAGCAGATGAGACAGAAAATTTTCATCTAATAAGGAAAGAAAAAATGTTCAGTCCTCAGCTTGAGTTCTGTTTGCACATACCAGGAAATTAACAAGCTCTCAACTTCTAAGATAAGTTCATATTGCAATCATAATTGCGCATGTATTGAGGATACACAAACAATAAAACCTAGGAAGAGCAGAGATTGAAAGAACATTGGAATTATACTGGCATTTTTAAAATTGTATATAAACTTTTGATTTTTCCTTTTATGTTTAAAACTGATTTTAAAGGAGGTGGGGAAAAACACTTTATAGATAGAGAAAACTAGTGGGAACTTTTTCTTATGGCATTGAGTAGTATAGTTCCAATGGTCAATACTGAGGCATAATGGACTTTGGCAGCTTTTCTTCAACACTATTTCTTGGGTTTTGGCAGAGCACCGAAAGAAGAGATGGACAGACATACTGCTACGGTGCTAGGGGAATTTGTTGTGAGGTTAACTCTAGTCATAAACATTGAAAGAAGCTCCTCATCCGGGGCAGTTGCCCTCACAGATCTGGCCACTGATCACTTGGAGACAAGACGAAAGCTTGGATTGCAGCTCGACAACTTCACTGACAACACCCAAAGAAGAGCTCCAAGTCTTTGCCCTTTAAACCATGGGTCACCTTTACCTTTTCTTAGCCCTCTGCAAAGCACATGTGTAAATGCAGGGTACGAAAATCTCACTTACATAGCTTCATGCTTCAAAGAACACAAAGGAAATGAGAACGATATAAATCACTTAATCACAACATGGCTTCGAAACGATTGCTTTCTATTTCAGTGAACGTTAGTTTAAAGGCGAATACAAGCAGAATAAAAAGATTATATTTTTGTTTGTTTGTTTTTGTTTTTAAGGAGCATGTGTGCTTCTGTTCTGTCATGGGCAAACATACGGGCTACATCTTGACTCTTGCTGGTGATGGCCTTTACTGTTAGTTTTAAAGTTACCAGTCCACTTGGCTCCAGGCAGGCTACTGGCTCCCTTAGGGAGCCTTCTTACCACTGTCAGATGTGGGAAAAGTTCTACCAAAAACAACCCAGTAAGCCTGGCCTGCCTCAGGGACTGCCACACTCCTGCCCCTTGTCATCCCCTTCAGTTCTTTTTCTCAGTTCTAGTGCTCCCTCAAACCCAACACTGATTGGGCCTTATCTTTCTGTTGGATCAAAGAATCATTTATGTTAATCAATTTAGGCTAAAAACAAAGTCACTTCCCAGTTCTTCTGATTTGGCTATTATATTAAGTAATCAGGTTAAGGCTTAACCTCAATTCCCTTTTTGTAGTATTCATATAATCTTGAGATAGATTAACACACTTATGAAAAGCTTTTACTTTATTTTTTATAGATTATGTATATAAATACTTTATTTCCTAGTATCCAAATTTTTACCTTTTAATATAATTTTCCACTAAAGAGAACCAGAACTTGTTGTAGGAATGGTTGATTCTACATCTGAGGCAGAAAATATATCAAGTATTCCTGGAACAAAATAATGGAGCAGGAAAGAATGGGAATAGGATTGTAGACTTAAAGAAAAACCACTGACATGTTTTACACTTGTTAAGACTGTGTGCTCAGAACAAGGGATGGCCTACAAAGCATATTCTACTACTGTATATTTTTAAACCAAAATTATACAAAGAAAAATTTCATTTATAATATCAAAGAGTCTCTTGATAATTCCAGATCCTCAGCCTTGCCCCTGAGAGCAATCTCTGTAACAATTTCAATTAAAAATATAAGCATAGGTGTACAACACATTGCAATTTTAAAAGCCACAATTGGTAGCTTATTATACACATTTTTTTCTCTGATGGTATTTTATATTAGCAGCCTTTTTAAATTTTTTTTTTAAATTTTCGAGACAGGGTTTCTCCGTAGCTTTTTGGTTCCTGTCCTGGAACTAGCTCTTGTAGACCAGGCTGGCCTCGAACTCACAGAGATCCGCCTGCCTCTGCCTCCTGAGTGCTGGGATTAAAGGTGTGCGCCACCACCGGCCGGCTTTAAAAATTGTTTTTGCAGGACTAGAGAGATGGCTCAGGGGTTAAAGTACTTGCAGCTCTTACAGAGGACTGCAATTTGTTCCCCAGGGTCCAGGATGGTGACTCACAATCCTGTAACTCCAGCATCCGGGGATCTGTTACCCTCTTTTGCCTTCTCTGGGCACTGAACACTAGTGCACACACACGCACACACATATACTCGTTTAACATTTAACACAGGGTCTCATTGTGTAGTCCTAGTTGGCCTGGACGTCATAACGTAGACCAGACTGGCCTTGAACTCACAGAGATTTGCCTGTTCCTGCCTTTCAAATGTTGGGATTTTTGTTGTTTTTCTAGACAGTGTTTCTCTGTGTAACAGCTCTAGCTGTTCTGGAACTCACTTTGTAGATAAGGTTGGCCTCGAATTTACAGAGATCACCAGCCTCTACCTCCAGAATGTTCGGATTAAAGCCATACACCACCACACACGGCAAAAATAAGACTTTTAAAAGCAGTTTTTTCAGTAGCGGCATTTGAAGCTGGAGCTTTACACATGGTGCGCAAGTGTCCCGGGCTGTGTCTCTAGACTTCTTTGGTGTGTGAGTGGTTTTGAGGCAGAATCTTACTTAATTGCTCAGGCTAATGAACTAGGATTACAGCTATTCCACAATGCCCCACAACAGCTGTTTTTAATACAAGTATGTCTATGCATTATGACATTTGGGGATTTATAGTTTACATATTGGGCTTCTTTCAAATCCCTTCGATGTGATCGAGAGATTTTGGTCCGAATATTCGCCAATTTCATGATGGTATGCCAAAAAAAAAAAAAAAAAAAAAACCAAAATGGTTGAAATAGGGCTAACCAATTTGCTGTATCTAATTTTCAAGAGGTTTAAAAGCTTAGATTTCAGTTTGTATTTGGTGGGGCGGGGGGCATTATTGTTACCTTGAAACTTTTAAAACACATCCTCTACTTCCAGATTCTTCTAAGATGTGAATACCGAAATCTTCCCAATCTCTCCTAGGTACATTCTTGGGGAGACTGCAGGAAGCCTACTTCCAGTGGAACAGACTACCCTCTAAACCAAGGTGATAAAGGTAAATGGGGTCAGGGAGTTGAATTTAGAAGTGGATTAAAAGGCTCAAAGGAGGTGAATCTAGGAAAGCAGCAGGGTGGTCATGTTACTGGATTCTAATATGAATTAATCGGAGGGTTGAGGTACAAGAAATCAGAGAAAATGTAATGCTTCCGGACGGTGAGAAGTGATATGCCCAAATCTGCGAGGCAGGACAGGTAGGGCTACACAGGGAAACAGTCTCAAAAATCAAAACAATTGTTAAAACAAGGCTCTACGGGTGGTAGTCTCCCCCAGACGGCCCCCAAATGTTATGCCCAAATCTGCTGGGTCCCCACAAAAGCCAACAAAGGAGACGGAGTCCCATATGTAAAAGCAAAGAGCCTTTATTTTAATCAAGTTTGCAAACTTGGTCTCTCTGCATGTCCAACGTATTGGAATATCCAGAGGGCCTCGAGCTCAATTAGAACTGGGTTTTTATAGTAGTTACGGTGGGGGTGAGGGGTTTCTGAGGTCCAGGACCTCTGATTGGCTGACATCTGTCTAGGGTGTCCTGGTGAACGTGCGCTGACAGGTGATCCTATAGACAACGGTTGGAATGCCAGGCATTTCCTTTGAATGGTCTGTTCTTAGGGGAGGGGGGGGGGGTCGGGTAATCTCAGCTTGTGGTTCCTCCAGCAGTCAGGCATTGCCTCAGGGTAAACTACTGAGACCCCGCCTCTTATTAAATTTATCAATGGCCAAGTTCTACCCTGGCAAAGAACTTCCTTTGGGTGACCTGTCCATATTTAGCTTATTATGGCTGCCCCCCCCCACACACAAGAAGCATTACATATTAAAGCTAAGCACAGCTACATTACGTTCCAGGTCTCTTTTGTAATTGCAAACCATATAAGGATTCACAACCTCAAACAGACGCCAGGGAAGGTCTGCAGTGGCCCGCCCTGCAGGTCAGCGGTAGGCCTGGCTGCTGTGAGCACAGGTCACCGAGAGCCCTCGGGCGGCCACAAGAGAGCGGCCAGGTCTCAGCCGAGCCGTTTCCTATGTCCGCGGGCGGGCAGTGACTCGGTACCGCCCCAGGGCGTCAGCGTGACCAGAGGCTCAGTGAACCCTGAACTCACCGCCCCAGCCAGCTGCACAGACCCGGGCAGGCGCTTGCTCGCGCACGGGGGTGGGGCTTTTTCAGGCTGCTGACTAAGATGGTGTCGGCTGGACTTCCCGGGATCGCCGCCTAAGGGGATCGAGGGCCAGCAACCGGAGGGGCCGCCGAGCCCATTGGCCCGCCCGGACAGGACCGAGCGGAGCCCGCAAGTTCCAGACTCGAAGGACCGATCGAAGCACAGCCGAGTACGCCGTGGGACCCTAAGCAGTGTTCAAGAGAACGCCGAAAGCGCGGGGAGGCGGGCCTGACGCCCTGTCACCATCTCGCGACAGCCCACTGACGTCGCACAGCAAGCGCGTGTTCTGGGCTTTCACCTTCAGACGCCGCAGTTCACGGGCCGGCTCCTTTAAGTAAGTGATGGACAGCGCTTCTACCCTATCGGGGCCCTCCCCAACAGCCAATCAGATTTAAACTTCCTTCAGCCGCCGGAGAAGTTGGAAGACTGGGGTCGCAAGAGAGCGAGAGAAGGAGCGAGGGAGCTCTTTTGTCTCTCGCGAGATTGGGGAGAGCCAAGTTCTCAGGGAAAAAAAAACAACAAAAAAAAGCCCCCCAAAACGCCAGGACTGATGTCCAGACTTCCCGAGTAGTGGCTTAAAGGACGTGGTCGCAAGCCAATGAGAGGGAAGAGAAGGTGGGCTCGCTGCGTTCGCCGTGCTAGAAGTACCGTTACAGGGCAGACTTTCGGTCCAATCAACGCCTCCAGGCTTTGGGTCAGGTGACCATGAAGTGCGAGGGGCGGAGCCACGGCCTGGCGCGAGGAACCGTTAAGATAGACAACGAATATAACCAATGAGGTACTCCGACTTGGGCGTTGGGAACCCAATAACAGCGTCGAGGCGGGCGCCTTCCCGGAGCGCGGGGAGATGTAAAGACGGACAAATAGTTTTTCCAATGAGAAGGCTGACGAGTGAGTTAATGGACCAATGAGGTCTGCGGGGCGGGAGCCTTTGCCGCGGCGGAGTCCAAGATGGCGGCGTGCGAGTCCGCTGTGTGAAACGAGCGCGGGGTGGCGGGTTAGTCAGCTCCGCAGAGACGACCTCCGGCGACCCTCCACCATGAAAGGGAAGGAGCGCTCGCCGGTCAAGCCCAAGCGCTCCCGCGGCGGCGAGGACTCCAGTTCTCGCGGAGAACGGAGCAAGAAGTTAGGGGGCTCTGGCGGCAGCAATGGGAGCAGCAGCGGGAAGGCGGACGGCGGCGGGTCGCGGCGGAGCCTCCACCTGGACAAGTCCAGCAGCCGAGGCGGCAGCCGCGAGTATGACACTGGCGGGGGTAGCTCCAGCAGCCGCTTGCACAGTTACAGCTCCCCCAGCACCAAAAATTCCTCCGGCGGGGGCGAGTCGCGCAGCAGCTCCCGGGGTGGAGGCGGGGAGTCACGTTCCTCCGGGGCCGCCTCCTCCGCGCCCGGCGGCGGGGACGGCGTGGAGTACAAGACGCTGAAGATCAGCGAGCTGGGGTCGCAGCTGAGCGACGAGGCGGTGGAGGACGGGCTGTTCCACGAGTTCAAGCGCTTCGGGGACGTAAGTGTCAAGATCAGCCACCTCTCGGGTTCTGGCAGCGGGGATGAGCGGGTGGCCTTTGTGAACTTCCGGAGGCCCGAGGACGCGAGGGCGGCCAAGCATGCCCGCGGCCGCCTGGTGCTCTACGACCGGCCTCTGAAGATAGAAGCCGTGTACGTGAGCCGGCGCCGCAGCCGCTCCCCGTTAGACAAAGATCCCTACCCGCCGTCGTCCAGCGTGGTGGGAAGCTCCGTGGGGAGCCACCGGCACGCCCCTGGAGGAGGCGGCGGTCAGAGGTCACTTTCCCCTGGCGGGGCCGCGCTGGGATACAGAGACTACCGGTTGCAGCAGTTGGCTCTTGGCCGTCTGCCCCCTCCACCCCCACCCCCATTGCCCCGAGAGCTGGAAAGAGAACGAGACTACCCATTCTATGACCGAGTGCGCCCAGCGTACAGTCTGGAGCCCAGGGTGGGAGCTGGAGCGGGGGCCGCTCCTTTCCGAGAAGTGGATGAGATCTCACCCGAGGACGATCAGCGTGCCAACCGGACGCTTTTCCTGGGCAACTTAGACATCACTGTGACAGAAAATGATCTAAGAAGGGCTTTTGATCGTTTCGGAGTCATCACAGAAGTGGACATTAAGAGGCCTTCTCGGGGCCAGACCAGTACCTATGGTTTTCTTAAATTTGAGAATCTAGACATGTCTCACAGGGCTAAACTAGCAATGTCTGGCAAAATTATAATTCGGAATCCAATCAAGATTGGTTATGGTAAAGCTACACCCACTACCCGACTTTGGGTGGGTGGCCTGGGACCTTGGGTGCCTCTTGCTGCCCTGGCACGAGAATTTGATCGATTTGGCACCATACGAACCATAGACTACCGAAAAGGTGATAGTTGGGCCTATATACAGTATGAAAGCTTGGATGCAGCTCATGCTGCCTGGACCCATATGCGTGGATTCCCACTTGGTGGCCCAGATCGTCGCCTTAGAGTAGACTTTGCAGACACAGAGCACCGTTACCAGCAGCAGTATCTTCAGCCTCTGCCCTTGACTCATTATGAACTAGTGACAGATACTTTTGGACATCGAGCACCTGACCCTTTGAGGAGTGCTCGGGATAGGACACCACCCTTACTATACAGAGATCGTGATAGGGACCTTTATACTGATTCTGATTGGGTGCCACCCCCACCACCAGTTCGAGAACGCAGTGCTCGTGCTGCAGCTAGTGCTGTGACTGCTTATGAGCCCCTGGATAGCTTGGATCGAAGGAGGGATGGCTGGTCATTGGACCGGGACAGAGGTGATCGGGATTTGCCCAGTAGCAGGGACCAGCCGAGGAAGCGGAGGCTGCCTGAGGAAAGTGGAGGACGGCATCTAGATAGATCACCTGAGAGTGACCGGCCACGAAAACGTCACTGCACTCCTTCTCCTGACCGAAGTCCAGAACTGAGCAGTAACAGAGATCGCTACAATAGTGACAATGATCGATCATCCCGTCTTCTTCTTTTGGAAAGGCCTTCTCCAGTCAGAGATAGACGGGGCAGTTTGGAGAAGAGCCAGAGTGAGAAGCGAGACCGTAAAAACTCTGCATCAGCTGAAAGGGATAGAAAGCACCGGACAGCTGCTCCCACAGAGGGAAAAAACCCTCTGAAGAAAGAAGAACGGTCTGATGGCAATGCACCCAGTACCGGCACTTCTTCATCAAAGCAGAAACCTCCTTCCCAGAAACAGGATGGAGGGACAGCTCCTGTGGCAGCATCCTCTCCCAAACTATGTTTGGCTTGGCAAGGCATGCTTCTACTGAAGAACAGCAACTTCCCTTCCAACATGCATCTATTGCAGGGTGACCTCCAAGTTGCTAGCAGTCTGCTTGTGGAGGGTTCAACTGGAGGCAAAGTAGCCCAGCTCAAGATCACTCAGCGTCTCCGTTTGGACCAGCCCAAGTTGGATGAAGTAACTCGTCGCATCAAAGTGGCAGGGCCGAATGGTTATGCCATACTTCTGGCTGTACCTGGAAGTTCTGACAGCCGGTCCTCCTCTTCCTCAGCCACGTCAGACACTGCCACCTCTACTCAGAGGCCACTTAGGAACCTTGTGTCCTATTTAAAGCAAAAGCAGGCAGCTGGGGTGATCAGCCTCCCTGTGGGAGGCAACAAAGACAAGGAAAACACGGGGGTTCTTCATGCCTTCCCACCTTGTGAGTTCTCTCAGCAGTTCCTGGATTCCCCTGCCAAGGCACTGGCCAAATCTGAAGAAGATTACCTGGTCATGATCATTGTCCGTGGTGCGTCCTAAAGTCCATGTGTAACTTGTATTTACTACTTTGACATGGTTCCTTGTTTTGTGATATGTAATGGGATACAGCATCAGATAAATTTCTTTCAATTAGTTTAGTTGGTTTTTTTATATCTATATTTTTGTAAACCTCTTTAAAATAGATATTGGGGCAGTTTAGCTATTATTTTGAGTGAAAGGGCCCTGAAGGTAGAAAGAAGATGGATTTGCTTTAATTAGGATTATTTTTGTTTTCAGATTTTTTTTTCTTCCTCAGTCTTGAGTTTAAAAAAAAATCCTCAAAATGATAAAACCCACAAGTTTTAGAATCATAATTTGGAGAAAAGAGTCTTCTGTACTGAAAAAAATAGTTTGGTTGGTATGTAGATAATTCCTATACTAGAAGCATTGATCAGGTATTGCAAAGTTCATTTTAATCAGGTATTGGAGTATTTTTCTTTAAATAGTTTATTCCCAGAAAGTTTGCTTTAACATTTATATCATTAGTTTTTGAGTTTTGTATCCTGTGTTTGTAACAGTAACTGGTCAAAGCTGAGACTTGTGTTACAAACCATTTATATCTTAAGATGGTCTGCAAGAAATGAGTAAGTGCTTTTAAAATGAGAATTTTTTTGGTAAGTTAGGTGCACAGTGGTGTTTTTTGTTGCCTTTGAGAGGTGTAGCAAATCTAATTGTGTATATTTAAATCAAAAATGAAGGGGTTTTTTTGTATCCATTTAAGAAATTTCAGTAATAGATTTGTCTGCAGGCTTATATGTAATCCTTTTTATTTCCCTTTGTGGACATTAATCAGACATCTAAATTACACTTTTTAAAAAAAGGTTATTGTAAAATGCCCTTGATATATTTGAAGAAAATTCCTTAAATTTTTATATTCATATTTAAACAGGAGTAGCGGCATTGCATTATTGACAGTGTTTTGAATATCTTTGAAATTTAATGTTTAATATTTTGACTGCTGTCTAACTGTAGAGGTTTGAAGTGTCAGTGTTAGAAAATCTTTTTTTTTTATTTTCCCAGTACCTGTAATTAAAATAATTTAACTTACTTGCACAAAGCTCCCTTTCCCCCACAAATCCTCTCACCCAAAATAAAAAGCTGAGGATAATATGACATCTGGTTCTTAATAAGGGCTTCAGTTAATTTACAATAGTATTTTATGTTTGTTTTATGTGCTCCTCTTGCCGCTACTTGTGATATCTAAGACCATTATTAAATATGATTTTCTTTCTCAGTTTAAGTACTGAGGACTTCAGGTAGAGTCCAGTATTTAGTTATGATTAGGAACTTGTGTTTTTGAATCATGGTCTTTTTTTTCTATTTTGTTAAAGTGACCTACTCAAAGCCTTGCAGAGCCCAAATGTTTTCTTTTTGTTATCAAAGCTGGTAGATTTGAAATAGCATCAATAATAACCCAGAGAAATGTTATATAATTTTTATTTTTCATTGTGACAGGTGTGTAATTCATATCTGATATTCCCATTACCTACTACATCATACTTTCATTTTTCACTATGTATTTATAATTTTTATTTTAATTTGGAGGCTTTTGAGAAAAAGAATGTACTAGGCTTATGAGCACAAAGGACCTTGGTGTGTCTGTAGAAAAAATACCTGAAATCTACAACTAAGACTTTTATTGTCTTTTGTTTCCAAAACCAATAGTGGTGTGATATAGATGTCTACTCAGAAGCTGATGAAAGTGTAGTCTGTGCACATGGAGTTTAAGTATAGTTTTTAGTTAGGTAGATAGATTTTTCCAGTTTAAGTAATTTCACTAGCCATTCACCTTTTAGTATTTTGTTGTTGTTAGATAGTTGGGCAAATGATTTTGCTGTTAGAGAGTGAAGTCTGTGACATCTAATTTTACTATTAATCAAATGTGTTGTGATGATTTTCCTTTTTTAGGAACATTGTTGGTTAATAGCATATTGAAGAATATTGGTTTTTGCTCCATGTTTGAACCCTTATCTGACACTGCTACATTTTGTTAGATCTAATCAAGTAGTGCTTCAGTGTTTTTGAAACAGTGGCTTGCTGCCATTTCCAAATATATGTATTATGTAAATTAGTTGGGTGCTTACCTACAAAGTGCCATCATCTTATTTGTGTTGCCCACTCCTGTGCAGGTTCATAATATCTGTCAATTGGACACTTAAACCTTCAGAATTTGATTGAAAGCAGTCTAAAACTGTTTCTAGATCTCATTAGCTGGGTCAGAATCCCATATTGGATATTCTTTTAAAAATTTTTAAAATATTTTATGCATATGGCTGTTTTGCCTGCATGTATGTCTTATACCACATGCTGGCTGCTCTTCCAGAGGACCCAGATTTGGTTCCCAGCACCTAGTCCAAGGGATCCAGTGCCCTATTCTGGCCTCTCTGAATACTTCTTTTAACAGCCCTTTTTTTTTCTTTTTAATAACTTTAGTACTTTAACTTTTTTTTTTCTTTCCAGAAAGTATTAAAATGAATAGAAAGAAAATTTCTTAAGTATGCTATTTATGTATTAAATATACTGGTAAAAATAAGATAAGACTTAATGATCACAGCTTCAAAGTGTATGGAAACTTAAGCAATCACTCAGCTTCTAGCAAATGGTTCTACTTAATTGTGGGGTATTGTTTTGCTGGTTGTAATAGGGATTCCTCCTGTAAAGAATTTTTCATACAGAAACCTAAATTTCTAATGTGTACTTTGTACACTACCAAACTGAAGATGAGTTTCTTTTTAGAATTAACCTCTTAAAATGTACATCCTCTGGCTTACATAAGCTTTTGTTATTATTTTGAAGGTTAGAGTCGCTCTTTGTGGCTGACTCACCTAGATCATTTGATGCAAAGCAGTAAGAGTTGTTTTTTCAGAGTCAGATTTCCAGATTTATTTTAAACTATGTTCACTGACTACTTTTTCTTTCTTTTTTTTTAATTAAGGTAGCTTTTTTCTTAGTAAAATTGCTCATTTTGCAGTACAACTTGAACTGTAGTTTGTATCCATATAAGAACCATTTACCAAAACTTCTGTAGTAAATGAGGTCTTTTATGAAAGAGGGCCTTAATGACTTGTGTGGGGAAAAATGGAGGCAATTTCTGCATTTTTTTTCCCCCTGTGTTTGCCACAAAGTCTGATTTTTGAAATAGGAGTAAGGTATGAGAATAAAAGCCAGAGTAAGCCCTGTTAGAGTGATATTCTTATGGTGGGAAATGACTTCAGGTGTTGATGAGGAGTTCTTCTGTGTATAATTTGAACATAATTGAAAAGTATGAGTCCTGAAGTGTTCTAGTAAACTGTGTGTGTGCATTCTTAACACTACTGCCCTTGGTGGCAGAGATAAAGGTGGTTTGTCAATGGCTCTGTAGCTTCTATCCCTTTCTGCAGTTATGGAGTAGTCTATCTCCATATAAGTTACAAAATAGACATAGAGGGGTAGAAGGTTTGTCTAAACTCCATCTGTCTATTGTTACACTTTTAAAGTTACATTTAGAGCAGATGTTGGTTAATTATGAGTTGGTCATAAATTTGCTTTTTCCTGAACATGTGGCCATGTGCTTAGTCAGTTATTTGAGGATAAAGGATATTTCCAGTTCTAAAATCCTTGATGACAGTCTTAAAAGAGTACAAATCAAATTCTATTGTTCTACTTGTTATTTGTGTATTCATATAGTAAATTCATTTCAAGGTTTGTGCCAGTGGATATTATTGGTGCTTTTTGAAGTTAAAGTGGACTATCCAGGAAGGTCTTGTTAAATACTATGTTCATCTATAATGGCATAGGGGAAATATATATATTTTTAATACTGTAAACGTTTGTACTGAATAACCTTTTTTTCCCCCTCCCGCAAGCAAAACTGGTGAACAGCGGATGAAGATACGGAATTCAAAGCTCTAATGGACCTTTTTGAAGAAAAGTTGTGGCTTATGTGGAGTTTACATGGGCCTCTGATGGAAGAAAGCTAATCTGTTTAGTATTTTGTGCATTTTACTAAAATGGCAGCTTAACATTGTGTATCTGCTATTGTGATGCCAATGCCGGTGTTTTAAGTGGAAAAATGACCTCTTTGCTTTGTGCTGTGTACACAAGATTTCTGGAAAAGTAAAGAAAAACCCTTTTTATGGCTCACACAGCTTAAAAGTAGCTGTCACTCAAACATGGGCTCACAGTTGAGCTGCTTTTGTTTTATTCTAAATAAATTGTTTCTTTTGAGGAAAATGTTTTTCTGCCTGGAAGTGAATTGACGGCAAACCTTGACCCCTTTGTTTGCAGCGGAGCGGGTACTTGCTGCTGCTCAGATCTTGTATGTCTTGAGCAAGAAGCAGGGAGACCATCAATTTCATTTTGACTATCACGGTGTGTCAATTCTGAAGGATCATAGTGTTACAGTGACCCCCTTTGTTTGCAGTGAAGGGGATCCTTTGCTTCTCGGTCCTCAACACGATGAGGTTGCTGTTTGCTGGCGTGCAAGAAGCCGGGGCAAGCACTCTAAGCCTCACCAAAGTGCACGAGTCGGGGGCTTTGCTGGTTTGAAGAGCCGGAGTTCCTGAAATTTAAGTTTTGATTTATTTTGTTCACCCATCACGTTTGGCTTTAGTTTCATTTTTTAATTTGAAGAAAAGTTTGAAATTGCATTATCTTGCACTTTTAACATTTGCACCAAATTGCCAAAAGAAGGAGAAATGCTCCGGTTGCTTTTTAAATGTTAATGATGGTGTTAATAAAGCCTTTCCTGACACATTTGAGGAGCTCCTCCATCTCCAGGGGCTTCTTACCAGAGTTATGCAGTGATGGGTTTAGTTCTGAATGGATGAAGAGTTCCTGAGAGCTAGCGTTTGTAATTAGAACCGTTACTTGGTATCTGTGCCTTATTTGACCTGTGGTTCCACATGCCTTGGATGTGCATGCATCGTGACGGTTTCATAGGTACGAACGCACACTCAGGCCCAGTCACTCCGGTTGGTAGTACAGATTGTGAGGAAAAAAATGGAGGCATCCTTAAGGAGGAGAAAGTATTTGCCTTTAGTTCCTGCATTGTCCTGTACAGGGGCTCTTGAGTTTTGGAAGCCTGTTTCCAGTACAGGAGAAAAAACTTCCCTGTTTGCAGCAGAATACTTCAGTGCACAGTGACAACGCTGGAGTTCAAGAGGAAGCCAGCAATTCTGCACCTTTGGCTTCAGACACCATGGTTGTTTGCCAGTTGTAAACTTAACTAGTTGCAGACGAAGACCACCTTGACATGCAGGCTTGTTTGGGCTTGTTTTGAATTTTAACCTCGGATGGAAGAGCCCTAGTGCTGTCTTGTCTCCATGCGGGATGATGATTGCTAGGCAACAGGTGATTATCAACCAAGGATGCCACGGTTATACTCTGCAAGGTGGTGTTCCAGTGGTAAACAGCCGTATAAACTTGTAAACAGGTAAGAGGGTTTTTTAGAGGTCAAAATGATAATTCCTAGGGTGAGGGCACTTGATGCTTCGGTAATGTTTCTCTGCTTGGAAGTCTCTAGACACTGCTGCTGCTAATAGCTGTCTTCCCTGCACTTACGTGTTTATGAAATTCGGCAACTTTGTTCTTGATAATTATGTTGTATTTCATTTTTGAGTATATTTTTAAAAAATCATCTGAAATATTTTAACATGGGAGATAAACTGTTAACATGTTGATTATGGACTTGAGCCTTTGTGTCTTAAAGTTTTGACGTTTGCTATTAACCTTGGAGTTTACCTTTTATTGTGATTAATGTTGCAAGAGGACTTACAGCTATCAGAACACTCAAGGATATTTTTTTAATTGGGAATTACAGGTATTTTCTCCAAAATGGTTTTGTATTTTTTTTCCCTTGTCCCTCAAAGAAATTATGAAATTGAAGCAAGTGCAGCTTGAAGGAAATGAACAGGCAGTGAAGTCTGACTTAGCCCAAACCCTAGTAGCCTGAGGGTCCTCTATGCACATTAATCAAATGTGGGCAAGAACAGCTCACTTTGTATATTACTTGCTTTAGATAGGATCAGAAATTTTGAATAGAATTGTTCATAACTTCTTTCATAAGACTTAGGGAATCTGCTAATTATAGTAGCTAGTCTGTACTGGCTTACTTTCCCCCGTAGGTTTATTTGGGATCCATAGATGGTTTAGCAACACAGCTTAAATATCTGATAGAAACATTGATAAGTGTGAGAAGGACAAAAATGAGAAAACTGGGCCTTTTCAGGTTGTTGGTGTGTTTTTTACAATTGTTTTTAGCCCAAATGTGCTTTTGAGGTGGTTTACTTTAGGCTTTGGTAATTGAGCTCTCATTGCATATCTTAACTGTTTATACCTGTTGGAGAGTCCAGTTTTCATTATATTTTCTCTTTCTAGTCTTTTAAGTAGTCTATCAATTAGTAGTCAAATATTATAAATAACTGGATATTTAGGAAGACTGTTGCTTTGCTTATGCATTTCTACATGATTAGCTTTTTGTAATCTCAGACTTCCATCTCAAGAATGAGGGAAAAGTTTCAGGTCAGCATTTTTTAATGTATTATATAAAACCATATGCAAAATGGGAAGGCGCACAGTATAACACTGTTGAAACCATGGTATTCATGAAATTATTCTTATCTTCACTAAAAGTTAATTGATGGAATGTTCTGATTTTAAAATGTAGAAGTGCTCTTTGGATTTATTTGTATGGTTTTCCAGTATCTTTAGAATAATCTAGATGTGGCATATTGTTCTAGGACACCTCTGAATTAATTTGAGTTCATTTTTAAAAACTTAGCCTTGATGGTTAAAATTGAAAATAAGTATTCAAAATAAGTATTGCCAAAAGCAAAACAACCAGATTTTATAAATTGACATTTTCATAACTTAAATCAGTTGGTTACAAGCTTGTTGTTTACTTAGGCTTTTTTTGAGACAGTCTTCTTGCTTATGAAGCCCAGACTGGTCTAAACTCAAGGTCTTCCTGCCTCTGCTTCTCTAAGTGCTAACAATACAGGCACACGACACTACATCCGGCTTCACAGCATCTTATTAATAACTTGGATCTAGTTTAAATTCTTTTTAAAATTTTTTTATTTTATTTTATGTGCATTGGTGTTTTTGCTTGCATGTGTGTCTGTGTGAGGATGCCAGATCCCTAGAACTGGAGTTACAGACAGTTGAGAGCTGCCATGTGGGGGCTGGGAATTGAAATCTGGTCCTCTGGAAGAGGTGCTCTTCTCAACAGCCCGCTGGTTTTAAATTCTTAACAGGGACTTATTGAATGACAAATTACTTCTTTTTTTTTTTTTTTTTTTTTTTTTTGACAAATTACTTCTAACCTCAAACAAGTTCAGCTTGGCAGCAAAGGAAAAAAAAAAGTTTTTAGCTTAAAGGACTTGCTATTCTTCAACTCTAGTGACTGTAGTATTCATCTTCCAGTTGAAGTTTTCAAAAGTGTGAATATTGACTATATACTTGGAACCAAGAGTCTGAGGGTAGACAATTAAGAAAGTATCAGATAGTGAATAAAGTAACAGTTTATTCACTAAGGAACTAGGTATAAAGAGATGTCAGCCACCAGGGGAAAGTTTAGTAGTGTTTAAGATAATAGGAAAGATGTAACAGTTCAATTGCTAAGGATTTTTCTTTTTAATTTTTTTGTGGGTGATAATGGATATAAGAATATGAATAAGTTTCTGAAGCTGGGATGGGTAGGAAAGGCTTAACTAAAAAAGAAAAGAGGATATGGAATGATCGAGGCAGTCACACATGAATAAGAATATAGTAGCTTAAAAAAAAGGGAGTGATGACTCAGGCTCAGAGGTTAAGAGCACTGGCTGCTCTTCCAGAGGTCCTGAGTTCAATTCCCAGCAACTACATGGTGGCTCACAACCATCTGTAATGAGATCTGGTGCCCTCTTCTGGCCTGCAACCATACATTCAAGCAGAACACGTATATGTAATAAATAAGTAAATCTTTTAAAAAAGAATGTAGTAGCTTGTTGAGTGGAAAAGACAAAACAGACTAACTCCTGGAAAAGAAGTATGATGATTGGGTCAAATGAAATAGGAAATTCTAAAGAGCAAACAAATTTGAGGTGGCAGGAGTGGAGATGGATCATCAGTTGCAGCTTATTGACAGCAACTACTTACTAAATACAAGTACTTCATGCTAAGCATTCTGCAGAGTGCTGTATATACATTGCCTTGTTTAAGTTTTCTACATTCTATCTAATCTGATATATGGACCCAGGGATTCTAACCAGGCCTTTGTCCTGGCTAGGGTTCTCAAGATCATCACTACTCTCCCCACCCCTCCCCACCCTGCTCACGGAGGCCATAGATAGGATTGAAGCTGTAAATCCTATCTTGAGAAATTGTGTAGGCAGTTAATTGCAAATGATACTGCTATGTCTATAAAATAGGTTCTTTGCTCCTCCATTCTATCTACTTTGAGATTTGTTGCGACCAGCATAGTCTGGAATTTTGTTCCTTTACAAGTTCTTCAGATAATTCTCTTATGTTCTCCGATCAGTAGGCTGTGTGTTGAATAACACTGTACTGAGAGCATAGAGTGCTGAGGTATAAACCAAGGGTCATGTTTGAGGAATGAGGAAAAAATATAGTATTTGGAAAGAAGTATAAAATAGATCAAAAACTTCTGTTTCAGAGCTGAGAAGAGTCTAGAAGATAAGCTCAAAATTGTTGGAGTAAACAGGACAAAACTAAGTACTCTAACTTAAAGTTGTTACCTAAATGCTGAATACTATGGCACATGCCTCTAATCTCAGTGCTTGGGAGGCAGGATAGAGTTCAAGGCCGGTCTTCAATATTACATAGCAAGACCCTGTTTCAAAATGAAACATTTGTCATTAAGTAGCAGTTAATCTCTTATTTCTTCAAGGTAGCCCTTCCTTAATATTTAATTTTGCCTTATCAACAAGGATTGGGGATTTAGCCCAGTGGCTGAGTACTTGGGAAAAGTTATATATCTTGGTTAAGTGAAACATAACAAGAAACTTATTGAGGTATCCTTGAGTCAGATATTAATATGAAAAGAATGTGACTGAAGTTTAAAAATTGAAAGCATTTTAGTATGTGTGCCTGTGCATGCACACGCATGCTTTGATGGGCCAAGGGAAATTAGCATTTCAGATTACCTATAGAGATTATGATTATATTCTTTTTGGGTTTGTTTACTGGTGTTTTGGTTGTTAATTGTTTTTGCTTCTAAATTGGGACTGAAGAGAAAGCTCAGTAGTTAAGAGCACTGGTTGATCCAGAGGACATAGCTTCCATTCCCGGTACCCACAAGGCAGCTCCAGTTCCAGAGGATCTGCTGCCCTCTTCTGGCCTTGGTCACAAGGCATGCACATGGTGCACAGAAGACATAAACACAGAAACCCATTACATAAGAATGTGTGTGTGTGTGTGTATGGTATGTATATGTATGTTCATGTGAGGGTGAGAGGACATGTGAATTCTTATGACTGAATTCAAGTTTCCAGACCAGACTTTAAAAGCAAGTGCCTTTACCCACCGAGCCATCTTGATAGTCCTCTTTAGAGTGTTTTAAATTTTATTTTGTGGTGATTGAACAGAGGCTTCTTGCATGCTCAAATATATGGTGTACCATTGAGTTTCACTTAGTTTTCTTTATAGTTCTACAAGTGTTATTTCTTTGATATTTTATTTTTCAGGTTTATTTTTTACGGCTTCTAGCTGTTGACCACCCTGTGCTTTCAGAATGGTCTTCCTAGTACATCATCATCATTTGCTGCTTGATGGTCTCTGTTTCATTAAACTATCATGAAAAATTTATTGTATTCATATGTAGTTTCTGAGATACGCTTTCTGTATTTCAAAATTTGTAATTTTTTAATGGTATCAAGCTAAATTCATTCTGAAATTTAAAGGGTGTAGTTGGACATGTTAGCACATGCCTTCTGTCCTTGCGCTCCACAGGCAGAGGCAGGTGGATCTCATCTCTATTTTTGACACCAGCCTGGTCTACATAGCAAGTTCCAGGCCTTCCAGGAATGTGTAATGAGACTATCTTTAAAAAGAAAAAAAAAAAGCCTTAAAAAAATCTTTCCATTAAATGCCTGTCATCTATGCAAAGCTTGTATTATTTCTTAGGTAACTAGTGAATTTCCTTTTTACCCAAGAAAAGGACTCAATGATTTCTTTTTATAGATGAACCTGTTAGTACACCTATGTTAAAAGTAGAACTCTTATAAAATTTACGAAGAGGTGCTATTTTTATTACATATTTTAATGCATATTGAAAAATCAGTATCCCATGTAATTGCATTTTAGTATGTACAAATCAAATATTAATAGTTTACTTGTCTCCCAAGATGTGTATCTTATAGCTTAGTGTAAAATTTTTTGTTTTTAGACAAAGTCCCTCGTAGCCCAGACTGGCCTAGAATTCTCCATATAGCCAAGAGTGACTTGGAACTTCTCACTTCGTGTCTCTACCTCCCAGGTGCTGGAATAGGCCATCATATCTTTGTTTATAGAAACATACCAGTAAACTACTCCTTAATTGAGCTTGTTTCTGCTTTCTAAAGTGTCTCAGCCCTGATTATATGTAAGAACCCTTCGGGAATTTTGGGAATTTTAATTCCCAAAGTTAAGGTTCTTCCTCAGGTTGATTTGAATTGGGGTAGATAGAATGTCTTTGCAAAGCCTCAGAAATTGTTTTTCTTTTGTTGTAAGTGTGCAGGTGATTCTACTGTCCTGCCAGTGTTGAGAGCCACTGCTCTAGCGACTTAAGTTTATACATACTCAAAAAATACAGATCTTAAGCTGGGTGGTGGTGGCGCACACCTTTAATCCCAGCACTCTGGAGGTAGAGGCAGGTGGATCTCTGAATTTGAGGCCAGCTTGGTCTACAAGAGCTAGTTCCAGGACAGTCTCCAAAGCTACAGAGAAACCCTGTCTCATAAAACAAAACAAAACAAAACAAAACAAAACAAAACAAAAGAAGAAGAAAGAAAAAGAAATACAGACCTTTTAAGAAAACAAAAATCAGTATAATTGTTGTTCAGTACAATATGTATATTGCTTAACTTCTATGATCCCTGCTGGCCAGAGTTTGGTCACAGCCCACTAGCATTACATTGGTATCTTTTGGAAGATTGTTAGAAATGTAGAATTGTAGCACCTCACCTCAGACCTGTTGATGGGGTGGAGATCTGCAGGTGACTCATGGGTACATTAAAATTTGTCAGGTGCTTGCCTAGCATGTGGGAGGCACTGGGTTTGAGCCCCAACATCATGTACAGACACGCAAAAGTTTTAGGAATCTGCTTTTGATATAGATACATTTATGATATTATATATGATTTATTTTCAGAGATTGGTTTTTAGTGGAGAATTAAGTAGATGAGGGATTTTGTTGTTGGTTGTTTGTTTTACGACACCCTTGGTTTGTTTGCTTTCCTTTTGGGATGACTAAAGTGCATACATACATAAACCTTTTTAAAAAACAGTATTAGATTCCTCCCCTTACTTTTTTAATTGCCAAGTTTAAAGGTAGCCTTTTAAGTACAGTAACTGGTTAAACATCTTTTTTTTCTTCCTGGGTTTCTTTTTAGGAACTACTGACAAAACCTATAGCTGACTTTTGGATATGACTTTATTGCTCAGCAACTAAAAGATGAGTTCTAATTGCCAGACTCTGGTACTGGCATTGTCTTCCTGTTTCTATAGAAACTGGGTTGGAAGTCAGAGCTGCACAGAGGGAAAGGGTAAGTTTCTTTTAATTCCATATTATAAACCCATATCTTACCAGCTATGGCCTGGTATCAGTTTCCACAGTGGAGTGAGTGGTAAAGTATTCTCAAATAGGAACTACTAATTTTTACTTGGAAGGAAACTGACATCAAGTCATTAAACATAATGAGGGTTTAAATATGGATTTATTTTTCTGGTGACTCTGACTTCACCTTTCTTAAAGGAATGAACTCAGTAGAATTATCACTGTCAGTTTACTTTTTACTCAAGGGGTCACAATATTGATTTTTTTTTTAATCCTCCTCTGTTGTACTTTTCTGGTAAGTTAAGAGTGGCATGTAGAAAGCATGGATGGGGCATCGTAGAAGTCTGCATGGATTATGTTTCTTTGTAGAGTTCCAGTTCTGTTTTCCACTGTAAAACAAGTTTTGTTCTACTGACCAGTTCTTAGCCTCTTTTCTCTTTTAGCTAAAGGATGAGTGTCTTTCTTGGGGCATATGCATGTGTTATCTAGGCTGGAACCTATCTGTAGATCTTAAGACACCTGCCAATTGGTGAGTCATCCTATTGCCATGGCTTCAGAGGGCTTTACTAGACAGCAGTAGAATTTAGACATGAAGTTGGTTTACTTGATAATGCAAACTCCTACAATTTACAGGTTGGTACATTTAAATAACCTTAAAATCTGACTAGCTTTGAGATGGAAAGACATTCTAAGCCCTCACTTTTAAAAACAAAAGGGTATATTATTACATACTAATTAATAAACGAAGAAAGTGATCTTTTCCCCACTAGAAGAACATAAGGGTTAGTTGTACAGACCAAAGAGAAGTACATCTTGGCTTTATTTACATCTAGATCTGTCACTTGTAAAAGCAGTGTGCTGTAAAAGTTGGTGGAGTATGGAGGCACATGGCCAATCCCAACATTTGGAGGAAGAGGTTAGAGGGTTGTGAGATTGAGACCAGCCTGGACTACGTAGTGAGATCCTGTCTAGAAAAAAGAAATTGGAAGTTTGTCAGTGTGAAAAGTAAACTTATTAAACATGTTCTGAAATTGGGTTATTGTTAAAATTTTTATATGACTTTCATTAGTTTCTGTTATGCTAGCTGGAGCTTGTATAAGGTACAGAATTGAATTTGTTGTGATTTTTTTTCTTTTTTTTAGGGGAAGCAAGAGTGGGAGATGGCTAGAAAGTTTGGCATACTCCTTGTTGTCAAACATTCAGACACAAATTTTGCTTAAGAATAGTCAGTTTGTCCTAGTTATAAAATAAATCCAGGAGCTCATCAGGCTGGAGAGATGGCTCAGTGGTTAAGACCATTTGCTATTCTTCTGGAGGATCCAGGTTCCATTCTCAGTACCCACATGGCAGCTCAACCATTTGTAACTAGTCCTGAGGGATCTGTGGCCCACTTCTGGCCTCCATGGGCACTGTGTACATGTTGTCAACAGACATACATGTAGGCAGAACACTCATAGACATAAAAATAAAATCTTTAAAAGTCTAAGAAACCCTCTTCTGACCAGCCCAGACAATCACTCTAATCCAAGTTCACTCTCTACATCCCTAAAAAGTTCTCACTAAAGTTTAGAGGTTTGTAATAGAGCTTTTGGGTGTTTTTGTGTTTTAAACAAGGTCTTGCTATAAAATCTAGGCTAGTCTCAAGTTGTTGACGGTCTTGCCTCGTCTTTCTGAATGCTGAGGTTGTGGGCAATGTTGTCACTGCTCATTGGTTTGTACCGAAACATTCTATAGTACAATAGCTTCTGCCAGAAAGGATCAATGTATGGGAGTCTTATTGTGTAGTACTTAGGCTGGCCTGAAACTCAGGAAGAGCCTACAGTGTCAGATTATAGCAATTCCAGGTACTACTGTAGGTTTGTCTTTCTGCTTTATTTTGTTTTTACTTTCTGTGTATTTGTGTTTATTTTTGCTGTTGTTTTTTGACTTCATGTGTTTCTGTTTACCACATGTATGTCTGATGCCTAAGAAAGCCAGAAAGATGGCATCAGCATGGTAATTTTTCGTTGTTTTTAAGAACACAGGTGCTAAATGTAAGTCAACCTGAATTGAATATTTTGGTAAAGTGTATTTAGCCTGTAGCTCAAGGGCATTTGCCACTGGAAGACTAGAAAATTATTAAAGCTGTTCATTTATTCACTTGTCATCTTCTGGAAGCTGCATTGTTGTTACACTATAGCAGGTAATAGCTAATGGTTGTGGTTTTAATTTTAGGGAGTGGGTTTATTCTTAGTATAGTTTTAGGTCAACTTTGACCTAAAACAAATTTGTAGCTGTTTCAATAAAGCTACCCATTTTTTTTAATTTTTTAATTTATAAAGCTACTCTTTATAATTTGTTGGTGCTTGCCAAGAAGGTAACATAAAGGAAAGATGGGGAGGTTTTGTGTTGTTTGAGCTGTGACTTCACTATTTACTGAATATTGTGTTTCTTTGATTTTTTTTTTTAATACTCATTTGGAAAATGGGCACTACAGATAAAGCCTCTGAAGATTGTGTGAAGATTAAGATTAAACTAGGCAGCTGGGCGGTCAGTAGTGCAGCCTTTAATCCCAGCAAGTGGGTCTCTGAGTTCAAGGTCAACCTGGTCTATTGAGTAATTTCCTGGTCAGTCAGGGCTGCACAAAGAAACCCTGTCCTCTTCCCCCATCCCAGCCCACCTCTCTAAAAAAGATGAGGCTAGGCCTGGTGGCACATGCCTGTAGTCCCAGGTTCAGAAGTTCAGGGTCATCCTCAGCTACTAGAGTTGTTTCAGGCTGGCCTGAGTTGTATGAGACCCTGTCACAAAAGACCATATAAATACCCAAGTATATGAAATTAGATACTTTATACAAAAAGTGCACAGCTAGTTGAAAACTGGTGCATGTCTGTAATTCCAGCTACTCAGAAGGCTGAGGCAAAAATGAAGGCTGCATGGGCTACATAGAGAATTTTAGACCAAGGTGAACAATTTCATGAGAACCTGCTTGAAAATTTAGAAAAAAGTACACACAGTTATATTACTAGACAGTTCTATATTATTAACTGGTGGCAGTTATGTTATTAGATGTTGACATACTGAGTTTATCCTGTCCCCATACCTGCTATCTTAATTTTGTGTGTATGTGCCTCATAGGGATCTCTTGAGGGAAAGGGGAAATAGTGAATATTGTGCTTTTCTTAAAGTGCATATGTATTGGGGCTGATTGTCCTGTGTTACAGGTTTCTGAAAAGTAGTTATGTGACATCGTATTGTCAATTAAAACGATAGTACAGTGAAGGAGCAGAAATATAGTAGAAGGGTATTGTTTGTACAATCTACATATTAGTTGTAGAAGTCTTTAGCTTTCTAATTCTGGGGATTTAAACTTGCTTTTTTTTTTTCTTTCTTTGTACTTTGAAACATTAAACAGTATGACCTTTAACTTGTGACCTTCCTGCTCCCTGCCTCTATTTTTTGGGTTCTGAGAGTCCAGGTGTATGCAAGTTCCTTGCATGAGATTCAGCCTTTCTCAATTCGTATTTTGAGGGCCTTATTATTGCTTAGTAGGATGAAGAACTTGTTGTATAAGATTGATAAATTCCTTCTAAGTAAAGTTAATTTGGAATTCTTTATTTAATCTTACAGTTTGCTTTGATAGGAAAGGTCTAGGTTGTTGAAATCTTTTGAAAATAATTGCTCCTCAAAATGGAAAGGGAAATTTAGAGCGGTTCCTATTGGTTTTTTCCTTTTGACATAGAAGACAGAAGAAAACCATAAAATTTAGTTGCTGTTTATGAAGGATATTTTGCTCAGAAAGTATATTTTCATTTAATCTTCACAGTGATCTATGAAGTAGGTAGGTGGTGATATCCTCATTTTATAGAAGAGAAAGTTGGGTTTCAGTTCTTGAGCAACTTAGGAGGTCATTTGGCAGCAAATGAAAGAGCTTAGATTTATTAGTTTGCTCTTTGTGTGAGGGAGTCATGTTTTTAAAGACTTTTATGTGTATGGGTGTTTTGAATACATGTGTCTATGTACCTTGTGTGTTCCTGGTGCCCAGGGAGGCCAAAAAAGGGTGTAGCATCCCCTGTATTTGGAACTGTATATGAACCACTATGTGTTATAGATATTGGAACCTGGATTGTTTGGAAGATCAGCAAATGCTCTTAACTGCTGAGCCGTCCTCTGGCCTGATATTTTTATTTATGTTGTATATTTAAGTGTAAAACCCTGTAGCTGGTTATGGTAATACAAACCTGTAATTCTAGGAAGTTAAAGCGGGATTGTAGATTTAGGGCCAGCCTGACCCTGTTTAAAATAAATAGGTGTCTTATTTAAATAGGTCTTATTTAAAACTTACCTTTTAAATAAGAGCAACTTACTGTCTTTGAGATAGCTGAGATTTCAGATTTATTTGGTTCCGAAGTTTATAACAGGCCTTGGAAACATCTTGTTGATATTACAAACTAGAGAAAATTGAAATGTGAGCTCATAGAGTCCTCAGTTTAAAGCTAGACAGAGCTGGAGATGGATCTTAGTGGTGGTGTGCTTGCCTGTGCTGCCAAGGGTTCAATCTCTAGCACTGTAAAAGAAGTTAGGGGAAATTCCACAAGTTGGGAAAGTTGTTCCATCTGAGTACTGAGTGAGCCAGATTGTAATAAGTAAGTGGTAAGTATGAGTAGACCTGGTCAGAGAAGGCAAAGTTCTGGAATTATAGCCGATGGCAAAGTTTGCACAAAGGCTAATTTGAAAAGTATCAAGGTGTGGAACCAAATTTAAACTTCAGTTTAGGGTTTTTCTTTATTAAGGAATCAGTAGATGTTTGAAAGCAGAGAAGAGTGAAGGGTGGAATAATAATAGTTGGAACATTCTGAAAAATGTTAAGGGATTTGTATTGCAGAAAGTGGTTTTTATTTTGGACACAGTTCATAATGCGTAGCCCACACTGGACTCCAAACTCAACTGTTCTCACTTTAGTTTTCTGACTGCTGGGACTTCTGGTATATGCCACCATTCCCTGCTTAGAAAACCCCTTTTTATCCTTTTAAAGACTACCCAAACAGCCAAGAGCTCATTATTCACAGGCAAGAACCATTCATTACTAATTAGCTATAAATGACCCACACCTTTTGAACAAACATAGTTCCTCTTAAAGCCTCCTTTTCAACTTCCATATGGAACTTACAGCTCTGAAGAATCATCTAGATGCTTTATATAAATATTTTAGATAATTAAATGTAGTGAAAAGATAATACTGTTTAGATGGGCAGTCATACCTTTCAAATGATTTTCAAATAAAGATTATTTTATCAAATTTTATTTCACTAGGAACTTAAGACACAAAATAATTGAAGATTACTTATAATCAATAAACAACAATACATTATTTTTGGAGGGGATATACCATTCTTGTCACTATGAAAGGCTTTATTCGGATTCTAGAGCTCTAGTCAACCAATTACTATATTAAAAAAAAAAGTAGTTTACCGTTGTCACATTTTGGTGACAGAATTACCATAGCACAAATGAAAGTTTTTTCACAAATAAATGAAATGTATTTATTATAGGTACATTATGTTTTTATTTAATAGGTCAGATAGCTGCTTTAACTGATTTAGTTTTTAGCCTGTTTGATTAAGTACCAACAATTGGACATTTCTAGCAGTGCTAATAAAGCAAGAAGGAATCTTAAAAATTATATGGCTTACTTTCTCATTTTTACAGAGATTTTTGTTCTATGCTTTTGTTTCCAGTGGCTTGTTTGGATTTTCTTTCGTTAAGCTCTCACTTGATTGTAGTCCTTCGAAGGTCAGGCTGTTGGCTTTTCCATCTTTCAGCCAGTGGTACAAAGAAAAGGGAGACTGAAGAGAGGAGATAGCAGGTGCCGGAGAAGTAGAAAGAGCCTGTGTATGTCTTTGTATAGTCATATATCCAGCCTGTAAGGAAGGAGTGGTTTCTGTTAATGAAGTGAACTTTTCTGTTTGTAATTCTCAAGCAACTCTTAGACTTTGAAGAAAGAGGCCTCATCTTCCCAGTCTGTATTGTGAGCCACTGGATTTAATACAGCTTCTCACTTGTCTCACTTGAAACTGAATCACTTTCATCTAAGTGGAAACCTGCATCATTAAAAAAGTTATTGTGGACTCAGAAACATGTCTTAGGGAGATTGGAGAAAATTAGCACTTCATTTTATGATACTCTTACAAGAAGACTATTGTTTTCTAACAAGAAAGTAATCAGAACTTTCTTTACTGAGCTAATATTTGAGTATTTACCATGTTCCTGAAAACAGGCTATGCATCAAGAACAGTACTGAGCCAAATAAACATGGTCCCTGCACTAATAAAAGTTTACAGTTTGGTGGGAAAATAGATATTAACCATTTTAACTATGTATTTGGTAAGTTCTATGAAGGGAAGGCTTGGGAAGGGAAGGGTTATGATATCACATGAGAAGGAACTGTTTGATAAATGTGCTGAAGGAATTTTTCTAAAATCTAAATAGTCCATGTGAGAGCACACACATGTGTAGACACTGGATCAAGGTCCTGATGCATGGTAGGCCATTGAGCTGCATTCCTAACTGAATGCTCTTTAAGAATGTAAAAAGCCTTGCAGTCTTTTCATCAATGGCACATACTAGAACTTAAGTAAAACATCTTAAAAATAATAGCAAGAAGTGAACAGTTAAATGTCCATATAAAAGTCTGTAATGTAATGGTGGTGGCACACTCCTTTAATCCCAGCACTCAGAGGGTAGAGCCAGGCATATCTTTTTGAGTTCAAGGCCAGCCTGCTCTACAGAGTGACTTCCAGGATGAATGAATGAATGAATGAATGAATGAATGAATGAATGAATGAATGAATGAAATTTATGTCCTGGCAATGCTGAAGCATGCATGTGCAGTCCATATATGGTGGTTCTTTTGAACTTGTCCATATTGGGTTTCATGAGGACTCTTCCTCATAAGGGCACCAGATCTCTTTACAGATGGTTGTGAGCCACCATGTGGTTGCTGGGAATTGAACTCAAGACCTTTGGAAGAGCAGGTCTTAACTGCTGAGCCATCTTTCCAGTCACGATCTTTGTGTTATATGCCTGTGTGGTTCTGGGTTAAGAGATGATAAACTGATGAAGAGAGAGGTAGGAATACTCAGTGCTTATGTGTTTTGGCTGTTCTGCCTGCTCCCGACTCATTTGGTTAATTGTTTATTGCCTTTTCTTCATTCTCTTATTTTAGCTGTGACAGGGTTTGGGGTTTTTGTTATTTAATTCTGGGGATTGAACCCAAAGCTTCATGTGCATACATGCTAAGTATGTGCTCTACTGCTGATCTACACTCCCAGTCCCTTTTATTTTGATAATTTGTATTTCCTATTTTTAATGTAATGTATAAATGGAATATTTTATAGCCTTTTAAATTCAGCTAACTTTAAGGAGTTTATTGATGCCTTACTTGATTCTCTCATTTAAATGTTTCTTGGGGGTAAGTTGAGGGAGTGGAGTAAGGTCAGCTCGGATGAGTCTTTGTATTCTGTGGATGTGACTGACCTCTGACTTTCTAAAAAAATAAGTAACCTGAGCTATGGAATTTTCTAGAAAGGAGGGAAAATGGAACAGCAACCCCTCCTCTTATGCATATATATGTGTTTACTGTGAATTTCTGAATGGGTATCAAATGTTAGCATTATAGGAAAAAGCTAGGGGTTCTTGATAGTAATGTAAATAGTCCTAGTAACTCTCAGGAGAGCAAAGGTGAAAATGGGTTCAAGAGAGTTGTTTATAACTTTTTGCTTTTCACACACCTTTTAAAGAGAATGTTATGTCTGAAACATTAAGGTATTAAAATATAATTGAGAAGGGGATCATTTGGCATATTTCAAGCTGGATGTTGTTCTATTTATACTTGGTAATTGAGATACCAGTATCTTTAAAATTCTAGTTGAGATTCAGAGCCATATATATAACCCTTAATTTTTAATAATGGGACAAAGGCTCACTACTCCAAGTAGATGTTTTAAGACCTATCAAGCTTGAATTTTTAACTCACCTAAAAGCCACTTAAATGTAAGGTTGTTTATTGTGACTAATAAGGATTGATCTTATCTAGGATACCTGATATCAGAAGTATTTTAACATATGTATAAGCTATCTTAGGCTTGGGACCCAAGTCTAAACAGAAAACTCACTTGTTTTGTGTATACTTTATATACATAGCCTGAAGATAATTTTTAAAATTTACTGAGTTTATATATATATATATGTATTTTACCTGCATTCATGTATGTATGTTTATGCACCATATATATGCTTGGTGCCTTAGAGGACATTGGATCCCATGGAAGTGAGTTATGGATGGTTGTGAGCTGCCATGTAGATGCTGGGAACTGAACCTTGGCCTTAACCTGCTGAGCCATCTCTCCATCCCCCCTGAAGATAATTTTATATAATACTTTTACTATTTTTGTACATGAAATGAACTTATGGTAGGAAATTTTACCATTGTGACATCATGTCACTACCCTCAAATATTTATTGTTTTGAATTTAAAGATGTTTAACTAACACACTTTGTATGTGGTTTTATGAATTATGAAAAAGGGAATATATTGTTCTAAGAGGTATTCATTACTATATCTTTCAGAATTTGATTGTCGAACTGAGTTAGGAATTCTATTAAGAGTTAGAAGCCAGCCTGGTCTACAAAGCAAGTTCCAGGATAGCCAGAAACCCTGTCTCAAAAAAACAACAAAAAACCTGCTAGGGGTTGCTAGATGGCTTAACAGGTAATAAAATGGTTCTTGCTACAAATCCCGATGGCCTGAATTCCATCTCTGGAACTCATGATGGAAGAAGAGAACTGACCCCACAGGTCTTCTGTCCTCCACACATACAGTATGGCATGTGCATGAACACACACAAACTCACCCAGTAAGTGAGTGCTCAAAAAGAAAGAAAAAAACATCTGTTAGGCTGGCTGTTACGTTTCCACTTATCATCATGTTAGGATTTGAAATAGACCCTGGAAGCCCTTGATCCCAGAGTTCCTTGATGGTCCTTCAACTGTGAGGTTGAGAATTCTGAGACTGAACTTTTCTCTGTTGGGTAGGAGGTATAGTGACAAACTTCAAAAGTGTATGGACATACTGATTTTATTTTATTTCATTTCTTTATGTTGAGATGTGGATCTCACCAGGTAGCCCTGGATGGCCTAGACTTCTAGGCTGTGTAGACCAGGATAGCCTCAGACTTACAAAGATCTGTCTGCTTCTGCCTTTCAAGTACTGGAATTAAAGGTATGTGCCACCTTGCCTGGACAGGCCCTGATCCTTTTGCTTCTCAAAGACACTGGTTGGGCACTGCAGTTTTATCTCTTACTTTGGTTGTGTTGTAAAATATTTATGTGTTCTATATGTGTCATGATATGAATAAATCTTGGGAAACATGGGTTAGCAAATTCAAGCCTTGTAAGGTTGGAACTCACTAAAGGCCCCAGGATAGAAATTTGCCGGAAGATTTATCAGGATACTTAAGCATTGGCTCTCTGTGCTCTGTTTTATTAGAGGATTAGCATCTGGACACCCAGTCTTTGCAAGGGCAGAATGATAATTTTCTCCTCTTAAACCACAATAGAGCTATTTGGAATTTATTACTGATGTTTTCATAGATATTCATCAATCTTAAGAACCCTGAGTCAGAGTAAAGCTGGGTGTGGGGTTAGTTTTGACATAAATTAACCACCTAATAATGAACAGTTTACTTATTTTCTTCAGTGTTAGTGTATTCCTGTTTATACAGACAGGGAACTTTGCTGTTTTCTCACTTGTCTTCCACGTACCCCAGTCTTCACAGTGGATCTATAACAGACCAAAAGATTGAGCTATTTTGTTTTCTTCTAATAAATTCTTAGGCCTCAGAGAACTTCTCTGTTAATAGCCATGATGGAACTTTAAAGGTTAATTTGGTAAATGGTGGAGCAAGGATAGAAGTTTTGTTCAGTATTGTACTTGATGATAGACTGGAAGTAGGGATTAACCTGTCCGTTCATGACATAGCTTATTTGTTAGAGGGGCAAAGACTTCCTTGGATGGATTGATTTTATATTTTATCCATTTTCTTTTCCTATAATACACGGAGCTAGAAAAGATAACCAGTTACCCTGTTATTTCTAATTTACAAGGTTGAAATACCTGAGAGGGAACAGGATTAGAACTTTTTTTCAAGCAGGGCATGGTATACTCACCTTTAATCTCTGCACCTGAAAGCTAGGAGAATCTGGAGTTCAAGGTCACTCTGTACTGTATAGCAAGTTCTAAGTAGCCTGTACTATACAGAGAGACCCTGTCTTAGAAAATCAAAAAGAGGGGCTGGAGAGATGGCTCAGTGGTTAAGAGCATTGCCTGCTCTTCCAAAGGTCTTGAGTTCAATTCCCAGCAACCACATGGTGGCTCACAACCATCTGTAATGATATCTGGTGCCCTCTTCTGGCCTGCAGGCATACAGACAGAACATTGTATACATAATAAATAAATATTAAAAAAAAGAAAATCAAAAAGGTTAATAAATATTTAAAAGTTTCCTTAGAGGGCCTTGAGAGAGTGAAGAGTCTTATGTACTGAGTTTCAGCAAACTAAAGTTGCTTAGTGGTTACTGCATGAATATAAGAAATCATCAAACTAGCCGGGCAGTGGTGGCGCACGCCTTTAATCCCAGCACTTGGGAGGCAGAGGCAGGCGGATCTCTGTGAGTTCGAGACCAGCCTGGTCTACAAGAGCTAGTTCCAGGACAGGCTCCAAAACCACAGAGAAACCCTGCCTCGAAAAAAAACAAAAAAACAAAAAAAAAAAAGAAAAAGAAATCATCAAACTAATTTAAAAGTTTAGGAGAGTTTTTAAGATATTTGTGCTTGATTTAAGTATTTATATGTATGTGCATAATGTATTTGTTTATTGGGAGTAGGCAATAGTGGGAGAAGGGAGGACAATACTCGGTTTTATTATTTTGTAGGTAGCTAATCAAGCCTTCTAATTTTAAATGAAATAGCATTTAATTTTGAGCTCATGTCGAATGTTTTATAGTCACGATTAGGAATCTTAGGTAATATGGTTAATGTCTGAGTTATGTTTGAGAATATGATTATACTTTTCAGCTTAAGTTGTCATCTGTAATATTGTATCATTTGTTTTTTAGCAAGGGTCTGCTAGAAATATAACAAAGTTTCAAATACTGTGTTTTCCCACAACTTTTCAAAGCTGCAATCTTGGTGCTAAGGTAGAATCCTGGAGGCTCTCTATCAGCAAGACACTGACAGGTTTGGGTGTGCCTTGACATCTAACCTACATTTAGTTTGCTAACCACCCTCAGCCAGGGAACTGAGTGTGATTTGGGCCATATTCTTAAATAAAGTTGGATTTGTTACTAGTTACTGGAAAAGGATAGAAGGAATCTGGCTGTAGTGGGCAGCGGTAGTGTTCTGTGGAGGAGTTCAGGAGGATATGTTTTTGGCTTTTTGGCCTTCAAATTTTTGTCCTATGTTAAGGAATTGTATTGCTTTTACATTTCTCATATTCATGATGATAAAGGTATATAAATGATTTTATTTCCCATGTGTTTTACTTATAGATTTTTTTTAGTTGTGTATTTTTTTAAAAAGGTTACATCGGTTCTATAAGCTTCCTATGTTTTTATCTTTGCTAGAATTATTAAAATGTTGTATAGAACTAATGTTTTTTTCTTTTTCATTCCCATACAGGAAGGAGAAGTTTATTGTTTATGTATTCACTGTTACCAGTTTAAAACAAACATTTTGTCTGAGGATTCACTGTTTGCCAGATTCCTACTTAAACATGCATATATATACTCTTTTATAGGAATTTCAGCTTTTCATTTGATATTAGATATGGGTAAGTAAAAATGAGACTTCTACAGCTCTGAAGATTACCAGTAAACGTTTAGAGTTAACGGTGAACACAGTCATGTAATTTCCCACACATCTTAATAGTCAGGTACTGTTCTGGATTTCAAGTACTAGTAATTGAACCTAAGGCCTCACACATGTTAGGCAAGTATTCTATCACTGAACTACCTCTCCATTCCAGAGAACTGAGTTACTTGAAAACAATCATTGTAGTATGTGGTTTTTGTTTTGTTTTGTTTTTTGGTTGCTGCTAAAGTCAGAACTTGGGAAGAGATCTAATGGTCTTTATAAATCCTCTTTATCGGGCCGGGCGGTGGTGGTGCACGCCTTTAATCCCAGCACTCGGGAGGCAGAGGCAGGCGGATCTCTGTGAGTTCGAGACCAGCCTGGTCTACAAGAGCTAGACCAAAACCACAGAGAAACCCCGTCTCGAAAAACCAAAAAAAAAATAAAAATAAAAAAAAAATAAATCCTCTTTATCATTTCATAGAGGAATGACTTAAAGAAACAAGACTTGCTTCCACAAAACTTCTCCTTTTAACAAGGTGTTTAGCCACATAACATCATTAGCAATGAGACATTCTTAGTTTAGTGTCTTATAATCTTGAGATACCAAGAGCAACTCTGAGACAAAAAAAATCTATAGAGCTTTTAGCAATAGCCTGATTGCTACCCGTAACTTGTTAGAACATTCTTCTGCCTGTTCCCTAGGACTAGTGGATACAAGTATCTTTCAGGAGCTCTATGTTTATCTTTACATATAGGTCTAAGTATCCTAGACTTTGAGTAAGAAAAGGCTATAAACATTTTTTTCTGACTGATGGAAAACAAATATTTTATAATGCATTAGGTGTACTCATGAAATAAAAGTTTCACAATAAAGTGATTCTGTTTTCTAATTTACTCTGTTGTAGTCTGTTCTTTTTCATTAAAAAAAAAAATAAGAAGCTGAGAATGGTGGCACATGCCTGTAGTTCCTGCACTTGGGAGATGAAGGCAGGAGGGAGGATTAAGACTTCAAAGCCAGCATCCTCTAGGTAGTGAGTTTAAAGTCAGCCTGGGTTGCATGAGACCCTGCCTGAAAAGTAAATAAACATAAAAAAATAAAGTACAAACTTAATATAAGTGGTTTTTGTTTTTTTAATGATAGAGCAGAATTACTGTTTCAGTTATGGTCTGAAAGTAGCAAAAGTGGAGGATGGCTTGGTTGGCAGATTATTTGTCTAGCATGGATGCCCTGAGTTTGATTCCATCCCTACCACTGCATACCCCAAGTAATTGATTCCACACTTGTAATCACAGGGGAGAATGGGAAGATCACAAAGTCCTTAAGGTTCCTTAGGTTCATGGGGAGTTTGAAGTCCACTTGGGCAAATGAAACCTTGTTTCAAAAACAAAACAAACCATTTAAAAATAGCAAAGTAAATTTTAAGGTAAGTTCCTTTTTGTGGACACTGCAAATACTTGGCAATAAGATCAAATATATTGACCCTTTATTCTGTGACAGTAACATTTAATCCTGTGCTCTAGGTATATTTTTTTTTTGTGCAAGTAGTCAATGTTTTAATTAAACCAGCAAGCAGACAATATCATTTAGGTCAAACTGATTATTTCTAGTAAAGTAAAATAGCACATCTACAGAATTAACTCTCAGATTTTCCTGTATTGGTGATCAGGGTAGAGGGAAGTCAAACAGCATTTAAACCTGATTCTATTGCCATTGGTCTTAGATTCCTATTTTCTTCATTGAAATTTGCTGAAGAATATGACTTAGTTGTTACCTGCTATCGGTGGTCCAGAAAGGACAGCCATTCCAGCAAAGAAACTGGCATATCCCAAAAACTTGTGCACTCTAGAATTCTTAGACAGATCGACCTGCAATTAGAATTCAGTGTTAATCATTTTAAGGATGAACATCTCCAGTGTCTTATGTTTACAAAGGGGTGACAATGTTTTTGTTTTTTGTTTTTTTATTTTTGTTTGTTTTTTTTTAATCTTAAACTAAATGGTTTGATTCCTGAGATGATTTGAATAACTTTTTGCTCCCAGTGTTAGGAAAGGGAACAAAAGTCAACTAGGGAACAGCACTTTGGCTAGGCAAAGTAGTGTTTTCAGTTTATTAGTGGGGTACGTTGGTGTTTGATTTATGTAGTTCAGGAGAGTATTTACCTCCCAAACCTTAGTGATTTTCCCATTAGGAAATAGTATTTTGGCAGTCTGCACTTACAGTAATAATTGGATCTACATGCGACTGACTACCAGCCATAGGTTTATAAGAAATTTAGTAACACAACGAGCTGATTTCAGCCTTCGGAAGCTGGAATTTTGCCTAAGCCTCATACACTATTCTATAAAACTTTAAAAAATAGTTCAGTTCCATTTGAATTCAGGATTTAAGTCAGTTTACAATAAAAATGAAGAACTTGTCAAAACAATGTCCTTAACACAGAAGCCACATTTGTTAGACTTACATGCTTGTGTTCTAGTAAAAATCAGACATCCCTGGAGCCTGGAGGGGAGGAGTGAACAGAAGACCACTGGAATCTTTCTGAGCTCTGTTCCTTTTCCAATTCTATGCAGCTAATCCTCAGCTTCTTTTCCTCACATGTAAGATAAATAATGACAGGATATAGCTAGCTATAGAGTTTCTGAGGTCTCATGTAATTTTTGTTTTGTTTTCCGAGGCAGGGTTTCTCTGTAGCTTTGGAGCCTGTCCTGGCACTAGCTCTTGTAGACCAAGCTGACCTGGAACTCCCAGAGATCCGCCTGCCTCTGCCTCCCGAGTGCTGGGATTAAAGGTGTCACTGACGCCCGGCTTCATGTAACTTTAATCATAAAAATAATACAAAATTTGAATTCTCTTTTGGGAAAACTTACTGAGCCTTGTATTGAGTGGTTTAACATCAATGAATGAGTCTACTCACCAGTACTGGGAGTATCAGTGCCAGGTAGCCACCAGCAAAAATGGCAAAAAAGATGGTATAGGCCATAAGGAGTGGGAATGTGGTGGCTAAAGGAGCAAGCAGGTTAGTTACACCACATAGAATGAGGTAAAATTTATGGTATTGATACTTCTTGATCCAGTTTTGATCAGCAATCCATCCGGAAATAAGCTGACTGACTGTCTCAGTGATACCTGGAACAGTAAATACAAAGTCAGGCAATCTTTGTTTCCTCACACCCTTTATAAAAATGTCAGTGTATAAGCACATCTTTCTCCAAGTAGTAGCACTCTGTTTTGAGGCCAGAATACATGAAGGAAAAATGATTTCATACTGAAATAGGATATATAAGTTACTTCCTCTTCTAAACACATTTAATAAAATAACAAAATGCTGCCTCCAGCAGAACATGAAACCATCAAATTCCCATGTGTTTTCTCATTTTGTGTGGAATCTCTGCTTTAAAAAACAAAAAGACATGAGCTGAAGAGATCTTACAGCTTCTTAAAAGAACTTGCAAGTGAGGGTATGAAACTTACGTGTCATGAGGAGTCATGGTAAAACATTGGAGAAATTAAAATCTTATATTAAGAGACACTGGAACTTATATTTGTTTATGAAGCTTTGGAATTTAAGACTTCCAAAGGTTATTGTAGTTTGAAAATATGTAAGAAGTCTAAAAATGTCATTTGGGACATAGGTGGTAAGGTGTAATGAGCAATTACTCAGAACCACAGTTTTTTCACTCAGCATTCTTACCATTTATCCTGTTACAGGACATAGCAGTTAAAATACCAAAAGAGCAGCATGAAGCCAGGTGTGGTAGCATGGGGAGGTAGGGCAGCTCTGTTAAGTTCAAGGCCAGCCTACTCTGCACAGTGTAACAGCAGTTTTGACTGAAGCACATTGAAACTAGGTGTCCAGCTTTGTAAGGGCTTGGCTAGTAAGAAACCTGTCGAAAAGTTAAGTTGAACTACTGAGAATTGCTGGGTTAGAGCAAACCAAGATTCAATCTTACCCCTTTTCATTTGTTTCAGACTCCTTGTTTTGTTAGGTGTCTACAACCTAAATGTACAACCTAAGCATTTGATCTTACAACATTTTGTAATTCCATAAAAATAATTGTATTTTTCTAATTTATGTTCTAATTTACTTTAAGTATGAACCTGTGGATTAGTGACTAATTCAAGGGTCATATTTATCTCACAATTATTTCAAGAAGAAATTACTTAACATCAGATACCAATAGCGTGGGCCTGGCACTACACTGAATTGCACTTATTACATCCCTAATATAGCTGTGAAAGAAAGCAGTGCCTTACACCTGACCTATAGATAAGAAAGGAAATCCTGGCACAGAGGAGAACGTCTTGCCCAAGGTCACACACAGCAAGGAAATCCAGGCAAGACCCTGACCTGGGAAGTTAAGCTTCAGAATCCATCTTTCCAGTTACCACACTGTTTTCTAGCTGAGATTTCCTTCTTCCCAGACTAGTTGTTGACAGCACCAGCTTTCTGAAATTTTCTGCCCAAGAAGTAATTGTTATCTACTGTGTTAGACACCTGAAAATGAGTAAGGTGAGTTAGGCCCACTCAGATCCCCGATCGCAGTTGACAGATCTGTGTGCGGAAATGCAAGGTATTCTGCTTAGCCCCAGAGGACTTGCTTCCCTAGCCTCCCACAGCCCACTCATGATTGCTCTTGCTATTTCCCTCCATTCTCTCCTTGCTTCAGTTTTAAAATAAAGTTTTACCAAGCTAAGTTTATTTTTCCTTCTAGGTAGGAGGCTTGAAATAGATTTTCTTACCAGCTACAGATACAAGGTAGGAGGCATCCATTATGTCAATTCCAAGAGTTTTGGCTCTGGCTACTAGGTGAAAAGTAGGAACGAAATAGGCTAATTGACTGAGGAGAAAAGACCAGGTAAATATATAGAAGAAAGGATTCCTAAAGAGAGAAATATCTAAAAGATTTTGTTTACATTTCCATGAAACAAACTTTTTTTGGTAACTTTTGTCATTACTCATAAGTGACAGTCTGTTCCTGTGAGGTCCATTGCCGAACTCTTCACTTTGATGTTCTAAGACAGTTAAATTTTTAGTCAGTTGTTCAGATTTCTTCATAGAAATGCCTTGGATACAAGACTCTTGTGTCTCATTGCAGTATGATGTTTCTGTCCTGTCTGATGCCTCGGATCCAGTTGCAGACAAACTGCTACCTTTGTTTTTGATACCAGAATTGTTCACTGTTTCGGTGTGGATGGGCCTTAAGAGCATGCTGGAAGGCACCAAATTCAATGCAATAGCTCCAAATAATATAAGAGCACCTAAGTAGAAGAGAAATTGAGAAGATAAGAATACTCTTCAGTTCGTGGTATTTTCTATTTATAGGCTCAGAAGAGACCAACAGACTTAGTCCAATAATTCTTGAAAGTACTACTTTGTTTCCCATGTTTACTTAAAAATCCATTTTACTTATGTCTGTGTGTGTGTGTGTGCATGCATATGTGTGCAAAATGCCTTTAACTGCTGAGCCATCTCCTTCCCTGCTTCCATAATTTAACTGAATGCATTTAAATCTATTAACAGTATACATGCTGCAAAAAATGAAATACTTTAGAGATAGAAAACCAGGAAGTTGGACCAAGAAGTCATGAAAAGGAAGGGGGGGAGGGGTTGAAGGTAGGTTGATAATCTGAATGACTCAAAATTACAATACATTCTTAATGGTTATTTTAAATATATTGCAATGACTGGATTTTGGTGTAGGAAATACAGAATTAATCAGTGGGAATCATGGGGGAAACATTAGGAAAGGAGACAGTCTTTCAGTCTGATATTTTTTTAAACACTTTTGAAAGAAGAAATGCTAGTCTTGCCCTAGATACTGAGTGCTTGATTGGTTTTGGTGTGTCCTGAACAAGTTATGACGTGTCTTTGGAGAGAACAAGCTATGTAGGCTTTCTTAAAGGTTTGTCAGCTGAAGATTACCATTCACCATGAGATTACTAAGTAAGTGCTCTACATAGGAAAGAGTCAATACAGCAATATAAAGCCAGAAATAGATATGAACATTTTAAAGAAAATACTTCAGAAGTGGTTTTGTGAAAAATTCTAGTATATATATATACACACACATATATATGTATTCATATATAATATATGATTGTCCAATAGGAGCCTAATCTTTTTACAAATACTTTCTTCATATAATCTATTTTAGTGAAGGGTTAGAGGAAAAGGAGAAGAGCATTGTTTTTCTGAGGGCCTTCCAGTTGGCTCTCAGGCATTGAATTCCAGAGAGTTCTGAGTGAGCTAGCAAAGCCTCCAGGCCATGGAAGATCTATCTATCTTTCTTCTTTCTTTTGTTCTTTGAGACAGAGTTTCTCTGTAACTTTGTAGCTTGTCCTGGAACTAGCTCTTATAGATCATGCTGACCTTGAACTCACAGAGATCAGCCAGCTTCTGCCTCCCAAGTGCTGGAATTAGAGGCCTGCGCCACCTCCCAGCCCTTTTCTTTCATGTGTTTTAAGGAAGGAGATGCTCTTCCACTCAGTATCATCCTTATTTCCCCTCTCATTATCAGTGCTAGGGATTAAACCCAGAGCCTTGTGTGTAAGTACTATAGCAACACCTGCAAGTGTTTCCACTTTATGTGGTATGGTACCTCATTTCCTTAATCCCAGCATTGCCACAAGTTTGGGGCCAGTCTTGTCTACATAGCAAGATCTGGACTCGCCAGGGAGCAAGGAAGCAGAATTTATTGGTCTCGAAGCTTCACTCATCATCAAAGGGAAGGGGGAAACATTAACCTTTTGGTGTTGATAGTTTAGAAACTTAGACTGACTCACCTGTCCAGTCATAAAGATCTATCAGGAATTTTGTGAAGGGTGCCAGCAGAAACGTCAGTCCCATTCCAGAACGGGCAATCGCTGTAGAAAGACCCAATCTTTTTTTGAAATATTTGGTAATTACCACCGCAGCTACTTGGTACAAGAAAGCAGACCCCAATCCTAAAAGGAAAACAAGTTTGAAATTACTTTCTTATTAGGTTATTAGTTACCAGATCACATAATCTATTTAGGAGCCTTGGGCAGTAGAAAGGTTTCTTGTTTCATCTTTTATAGTCTCTTTACAGTACTCACCAGGTAACAGTCCCATAGTCACACAAAGAAAGGGAATGCTTGTGGCCCAACTGCTGACCAGATAGCCACCAGAAACAAGGAAAGTCCCAAGAATGGAGGTAGGTTTTTCTCCAAGTATGTCACAAATAATAGCAGCCAGGGGACCTTGAGAGAAGAGAGAGTGCTAGGTTAATGTGTAGTGATACTTTTTAACAAATAAAGCTTGCCTGAAGATCAGAGTACAGAGCTAAGCCACTAGAAACTAGGGAGTGGTGGCTCACACCTTTAATCCCAGCACTAGAGAGGTGGAGATGGGAGTGATGATTGGGCAGAGAGGAATATAAGGCGGGAGATGACAGGAGCCCATTGCAGTCTGAGTTTGGTGAAGACAGATGCAGTCAGGAGATGCAGTCTGAGGACAGAATTGCCCCTTCAGTCTGAGCATTGGTAGAGATAAAAGAACTCTAGTGGCTGCTGGCTCTGCTTCTCTGATCTTCAGCATTAACCCCTATATCTGACTTTGGGTTTTTATTATTACTACCAGTTAGAATTCGTGCTACATTAATGTTCTCTGGCACTCCTTAGTCCTTATGTGTGATTTGAATGAATGTGAAGAAGACAGGGTAACTGCTTTAAAGTATTGTATATTCAATAAAATAAAATTTTATTTACACTAATGTTGTTTGTTTTGTGCAAAGTTGAATCACTAATCTCCGTATTATCATATTACTGAATTAGAACTAGAAGAGAAATTGGTTTAATGTTTGTTTTTAATATGATCACATAATTAAAACCGAATGGTTTCATTTTCAGGTTGAGGACTTGGCTCACTGGACTGAAAGCCTTACCAGACTAGAAAGAAACAAGGGACGAAAAATTCCATTCATGAATCAAATAGTTGGATTTTTAATTCCTGTTTAACCCTAATTTTCCCAACTTAATTTCCAGGTTAAGTAGAGCTTAAACACTGGCGTCTCTTTCAGTATTACATCCTGATATTAATGCATATTAATAAGTAAAGTTGAATGTAATAGTACTTCAACCTTAAAGGAATGATGGTGTTGTCAAGACCTTTGTGGTCGTTCTCTGTAGGAAGCGAGCTTGTTGCCAGTTTCATACCTGCAGAGAAACGGAGTGCTGACATGATGGATCCAATCCAACCAATTTGCTCTGAGGTGCCTTCAAACTCTTCTTGAAAGACCACAAAGAATATTGCAAATGTCTTGGTCATTGCCATCACAAACACATTTACCTAAACCAAAGCATATCAGTTCTTGTTAGGTAGAAAGCAGGCTAGTGCTATTACCAGAGGTTCTATTGCTCCAGCGTTTCAATACTTACCTATTTTTCTTATTGGTGCTTTCTGGTTACATAATGGGGGTGAGAAGCAGTTCATTCCACTTTAAAGTGGTGGGACATGGCCATGAAAATATAGACTTGAAATCCCCATTTCAAGTCTGAAAAGATGTGTGTCACCATTGTTTTATAGATGAGAAGTTAAGAGATAAAACAAATGGGCAATGATGGTCCAGACACTGAGGCTTGTATCCTAGACTGACACCAGATTCACCACTGCTCTTGTTTTCTTGCTGTATAGCAGTCCAGGAGGTTGCTTATTCCAGATGCCTTTGGTGGGGACTTTGTGTTTGGATAGATACTACCCTTCCTCAAATCCTAAAGAATCATGACCAACACCCACCTTACTTGAATCAACATTTCCAGTCTTATTTCACAATAGTATCTCTTCTCTGGAGGCAAGAGACTGAGAGTTGGCAATGGTTAGGAGGCTTTCAAAGTTCAGGAAGGAGTCCTAAACAGTTTTCTCATTCTGATTTGAAAGTACAAAACAAAACTTGGGGCTAGAAAGATGGCTTAGTGTTTAAGAGCACTTGTTGCACTTCCAGAGGGCCCAGGTTCAGTCTCCAGCACCCACAATCTGGCAGTCTGTTATAACTTTCCTCCAAATAAAAAGCTAGCAAGTTGTGTAAATGTCAAAATAGAGTGTACTTCTTATGAGCAAGGACCACCAATGTGAAATGTCGTTTTGTACGCTTTTTTCCTGTGTGTGTGAGCTATGTGGTGATGATGTCCACAGAATGCTTACCTGGTTTTGTGTGTGTGTGTGTGTGTGTGTGTGTGTGTGTGTGTGTGTGTGTGTGTGTGTGTGTTTTTGAGAAAGAGTCTATGCATGTAGTCTTGACTGTCCTAGAACTGTGTAGGCATGGTTGACCTTGAACTCACAAAGGTCCTCCTGTCTCTGCCTCCCAAGTACTAGGATTAAATACATGTGCCACCTTAACCGGCTTACCTCTATTCTTTATCATCTGAATATGGCTTGCTCTTGGTCTCCAGTAAGAACGTTTCTTTGTTTAGATTGTTTCTTATTCCTTCTAACTCTAGCATTGGGGCGTGACCCCAGACTGTGTTATGTATCCACTGAGTCTCAGGAAAGGAAAGGTGGAACTCCTGCATTTCCCCAGCCAGCTCTTTTAACTTCATAATTCATTTCTATTGGGACTCAAAAAAATACTAAAGACTTACCCCAATGTCTGTATTTTCCCTTCATTAAGCAAGCAGACTCCTATGTGAGTCTTGATCCTGTGTCTTGGATCAAGTTTGGTAGGTGTTGGTCCTGCTTCAGTCTTCATTGGCCTTTGTAATTGTCTCACTTCCAAATCAAGCAAAAACCCAGGAATGGTCCAACCCCTAATTTCCAACTTAAAAGCAGTTTTTTGTTGTTTTGGTTTTGGTTTTTTGAGATAGGAGTTTTTTTTTTTTTTTTCTCTGTGTAGCCTTGGCTGTCTTTGAACGCTCTGTAGACCTGGCTGGCCTCAAATGCAGAGATCCACCTGCCTGTGCGTCCCAAGTGCTGAAATTAAAGGCAAGGGCAAATACCAACTGGCAAAAATAGTTAGTTGTATTAGACCCGTAAGAATACTAAGTGGTTCTTACTCGTTTGTGTGTTTTAGATCAGCCTTGACTCATTTTGAAATCACTGCCAGTTGTTAGGGTCACTTTTAATTAATAACAGTTTCTTACTATCCCAGGCCCTTCTGTAGTAATAGCCTAGCTTGTCTTGACCTTCACAAACAAGTTTCTTCATAGTCTGTTGATTCTATTTATCACAGTAGCCCACTGAAAACTGAAGTTCAGTAGCTTAGTGCCCTTCATCTAAGAGCTCTGGCCAAGGTTATCAGAGAGTTGTTTATTGCTAAGCCAGGAGATTGTTCCCATCTCTATTGTGTGATCTCAGCAGTGCCCATGCATCATTTTTCTCTGATAATTTCTAGACATCTGCCTACTTCTGTGCTTTTTCCTGAATTGAGTCCCCCAAGATTTGTCCTATTCCTCTCTTCTCTGGTGGTTTTAAACAGTGTATCTTAGAGACACAGGTTGCTCTACTTCAGATGCATATAGACTAAATCAAGCCTGTTCCTGGTTATAAGCCCCTTGGACTCTGTTCAAGATTAAGCCATTCCTGATGTGGGAATGATTTCTTATTAATAAAGAAACTGCCTAGGCCCATTTCATAGGCCAACCCTTAGGTAGGCGGAGAAAACAGAACAGGATGCTGGGAGAAAGAAGCTGAGTCAGTGAGTCGCCATGGTTCCCGCACTCCAGACAGATGCAGGTTAAGATCATTCCTGGTAAGCCAGCTTGTGGACTACACAGAATAATAGAAATGGGTTAGATCAATATGTAAGAGCTAGCCAATAAGAGGCTGGAACTAATGGGTCAGGCAGTGATTAAAAGAATACAGTTTCCGTGTAATTATTTCGGGTATAAAGCTAGCCGTGCAGGCGGCCGGGTGCTGGGACACAGCTCCGCCACTCTTATTTCAACACATTCCAACTGTTCAGAGTGTTTTTTCCTGTTCCTCCTAACTTGAGTGAATGGCATTCATCACTCACCGAAGTGCTCAGCTAACAGCTCTGGACTCTTCATATTCTTTGCTGTGCAGGTTCCTCTCTGCATCTTAGCCTGCCCTCTTGATATGCTCAGATGTGTATTTCAGTTATTCCTGGTGTTTTCCTTAAATTTGGGGCCTTACTTGTTTTCTTGCCTATGCTGCAGCTTGCCAGATGTGTATTTCAGTTATTCCTGGTGTTTTCCTTAAATTTGGGGCCTTACTTGTTTTCTTGCCTATGCTGCAGCTTGCCCAATAGATACCCTGTGTCTAGATACAATCCTCACTAGTCCATTTAGTAATGGACTAACCACTACAGATGTAACTCTAAAATACTTTCCTGATTAACTTGCCTCACTTAAACTTCATAACCTCAGAACAACCAAAATCTGTTATTTTTCTGAGATTATCTCACTGTGCTGCCCAGGCTAGCCGTGGACTCCTGGTCCTCCTGCCACTGCCTCCCAAGTGCTGAGATTACAGGTGTGCAGCACCACATCTGTCCCTTAACGTGTTTTCTATAGCCTCTCTGCACCTCTGACTTCTTCTACCCTCTTGTTTACTTACAAATGTGTCTGTCTATCAGATTATTCATCCCCCACGAGCAGGTATTTAATGAAAGGCTACTGTGTTTCTGGCTGTATAATTCAGAGAAGGCCTATAATATGTCTGGTAAGACATACTAAACACAGAAACAGTTATATATAAAGTCTGGTAAGTTGCAATGTAACCTTCCTATGCCTTTGTAGGGGAGCTTACAAGGTACGCAGAGAATTTTTTTCACTAATTCAGGAGTTTAAGTGTTATGGGAAAGTAGTCTTGGTAATTCATTCAGAAATAAATGCAGTGGCCTGTAAGGATGCACGTTATCACTGTGAGCAGTGAGTTGGCCCGAGTTCATTGTTAACAGTTTGCTATATCTTTTGTGCTTCAATAAGCGTCATCATATTACCCAAACAAGATGTTATTAACCTGATTGTGAGGTGCCTTTTCTTAGCAGTAACTAATCAAATAACTTGCTAGCCATTGAGAAAAATGTAGAAAAAAGTGGGAGAACCAGACTACCCAACAATACCAGCACCATAAGCCGTGCTTTGAGAGGAGGCCTAACCAGGCAGGGATCTCAGACTTAAGGCATCTTTAGTTTCCCTGTTAGTAATGTTTCTATGTAAGGGGAGGAGAAATGCTAGTCTTTGGTAATGAAGCCAGAATTTAGCAACGTGTGCTTTGTTGTTTTATAATACACAAACCTTAGCTGAGGATCTCTGCCTTCTTTTTTTTTAACCATTAGGGAGGGGTAATGCATTATGTTTTCCCACCTCCAATTTCATACAGATGTTACTCACCAGTACATTGGGCTCCCATTGTGCGGGCTGTTTGTTGTAAATCTAAGCAGGGGAGGAATGTCAAGAAAGAGGTGTTTTTGTGAGTGTGTCTCAAAGTTGATAGAATGATCTAGGGATGTGCAGGTTGAGGCACAGCTGTGGATGGGATCCATTAGTGTTTGGAATGATCTAGGGATGCACGGGTTGAGGCACAGCTGTGGATGGGATCCGTCAGTGTTTGGAATGGTCTAGGGATGCACGGGTTGAGGCACAGCTGTGGATGGGATCCATCAGTGTTTGGAATGATCTAGGGATGCGCAGGTTGAGGCACAGCTGTGGATGGGATCCATCAGTGT